>NW_015505740.1:126669-195509 GCF_001515645.1 Sinocyclocheilus grahami
TATATATATATATATATATATATATATATATATATATATATATATATATATATATATATATATAGACATGTACAAAGATTCGGAATAACCTGCTGGACTTCAACATACTTATTCTGGGCACAAACGTCATGTTTCAGCTCAAGCTGGACAAAGCTCCATGTGTTAACTATTTCTTTGAAATATACCTTTCTTGCATGTCAAAACACATCTGTCAGCTTTTTAGAGGATCTAGACTTCTTAGTTTCAGCAAGATAGGAGAAAACAGAAAATATGTGTTCCCAAACCTGGATAGCTGCCTGCATTTTAAGGCATCATAGGTGCTATCACAACTGATGTTTAATTATGCTGCCTCTTCAGATATCTTGTTTTAATCAAACGTTTGGTCATTTTTTTGTATCGCATTATAGGTTTTAACTTATTAAAAAAAAATAAAAAAAGAGGAGAGAAAAAGGTTTATCATGAATGTCTCACTATTTGTGTGGCACACCGAGTATTTGTGTTGTTGCCTATGTAGAACATTCCAAATCGGTTCCATGAGATGGTTTTAATGGAAATTGTCAGCTCAATACGTTTTGGAACCGAGCTAGTCTCAGGGATCTAGGATATATTTTATAAACATTTATGCACAATACATCACTACCACGCCAGTTCTTGGCTGATATATATCTACATGTTTTTTCAGTATCTGTTAATATTGTATACATATTAGTCGGTATTGGTAAGTTGATACTTTTAGCATTGAACACTCACTTAAAGTTCATCTTTAAGAAGACAAATGTAGCACTTTTAACTTTCGTACTGTACATTCTATATGTTGTGATTCCTAAATTGGCTTGTATTTAAAATTATTGTATTTCTTTTTAGTGTTTCGTTTGTAACTCGTATAGGCAAACTACTATAGAATGTGAACATGGGCCATTTATTGGTTCTTAGCCATAACATGAGAATAATTATTGGTCTGAATTTTTATATAGCTGCATCACTTATCTTTTAGTTAATATTTGCTTGTACCAGGTTTCAAGCACAGTTTGCTTTGCTTTAGTTGTTTTAGTATGTTTTTCATCAGTTTGAGATAGTGTTGTGTGGCTGGGCATAGAGAAGAAGTTTTAGCGCAGAGTGGCACTGCCTTTTAGTAATTGTTTATTAATTATTACCATTATTAAATAATGTTGCTGCTGTTGTTGTTATTAACGAGCACAATAATATGCAAAGCAAAGTCAGGATTAATGACAGAGTAATGGTTAGCAGGTGTTTATTGCAGGCAGTATGAGAAGGATGCTCGTATCTTTTACAAGTGTTGTGAAGCTTTATTTTCTTTAGATATAACAAACGTAAACCTACTGAAGTCTAGCAGTGTTTTGTGGCGGCTGCCCTTGTAATCTTTATTAAAGGTCATCTTTTACACGCATGCCTCTCGCTGGGTGTTCTTCATATATATACTCTGTCTCCATGTCAGATTAAAAAGGAAGTAAGGGCTTGCAAGAAGAATAAAGAACACTTTCCAAGAAGTATTAGTTCCTTTTTAATTTTAGCGGGATGAGGAACCCAGAATTTAAATGAAAGAATCGGTTTTCATCCAGCTAATAGTAATCCATAATCCAGCCAACGTGTCTTAACCACAATGTGGTTGGTCTGATTAACTTTAATGCTTTTCCTCTCAATTTATTGAAATGTTGGAATGAGCACATTTGGTTTGGAAGTCTCTCTCTCTCTCTCTCTCTGTGTGTCGCTCTATCTCTCTCTGTGAGTGAGAGAAAGATAGACTGTGAAAGTGAATGGGGGGGGGTGTGGGGTGGAGAGGGAGAAAATATAACTTTAAGAGCAGGATGGCAGAGTCATTAAATATGTTTCATTCCCTCAGACAACGGGGGGTATGTGAGCCCATCGAAGATGCATTTTAAGGATAGTGTTGGCTCTTTAATATTTCAACTGATTTAAAAAAAAAAACGTCATCGAGAAAGGGCAAAAATGCTGGTTGAAAAAAAAAAATAATTAAACAGGCGAGTTTCATTTTCTGCCACACTTCAAATGAATTTCTGTAATGATCTCAAAACCTGTGAAAGGCAAATCCAATCAAACAATATCTAGTGGGTTTCATTTTCCTCTGCATAGCGATGACCCCCTTTGTCAAAGGGTGAGCCGAGGAGACTGTAGGTCGCCATAGCCATCCAAATGAAGGAGACAATTTAGCGTAGTTAAAGCTATTATCCCACTAGTGTGTGTGTGGGCTTCGACGCCGGTGTCGCCGCTATAGCTTTAACATTTTGGAGCTTTGATATGAGTCACTGTAAATGATGCCACAGAAGGTCAATTGCCGAGTTCAAAATGGCTGATGGAGGGAGGGAAAAATATTGTGTTGTTTTTCTGCTTTCAATCCTCACCAGTCTCCCCAGACAAAACTATGCATTTATAAAAAAAAAAAAGCCGAACATTTATTCAGCCAGCCTGTGTCATTAATACAATATGCCTTAAATAAGGCTCAGGTCTCTTGTGTTTGAAGAGTGTGACATGAACCCATTGTTTTTACTCTTTTTACGTTTAACCATTTGGTGGGTAATCACGCATAAGGAGGAAGAATAAGCCACGAGTGAATGAGCAGCAATGGTCCACTGACCTTTTACTGCTCATTATTGGACAACCCGGAAAAAAAACAAAGAACAAAATCTCCTAAATCTTCAGGGAATCTTGAATCACTGCGCTCAATGGCTGTGATTTTTCTTTTTTGATTATTATTATTTCTGCTTTGTGCGACTCATGATGTTGTTGCTTTCAGTGTGCGGAGGAGAGGAAGTCTCGGGACAGATGTTGGCGGTCTGACTCTGAGGTTGCGGTAATCTTTGTCACCGGGGGGCAGTCTGCTGCGTTTGGCCTTTAGGCCTGCAGGTGTGCAGTCCTCCACGCTCTTACAGGAAGCACCAGGAGACTCGTTGCACAACTACGCACGCCCCCGTATGTATGTATGTAGACGCTTACAGAGAGATAGAGAGATGGTCTGTGGTTCTGGAAACTTTCGAGATCACATTACTAGAAGTACTAAAACTTCATAATATGACAGCACACACACACACATACACACATACATACAGACACTGGAAAATATGCCAAACAAGCATTACACTAATCACTACTTTGAAATAGGGAGGCTATTTATATATTATGCATTGTGCACTATGTGCAGTCCTGGGAGAGAAGAGAAAAGAAAAATTGATATCAGATGAAAATGAACACCCTGTAAAGCACATTAACTATCTCAGGTTTGGGAGCACATGCTGACTGCCAAATGGGACACCCCTGTGGAAAGCAAAATGGTCTCTCCCACAATTAATGTGGCACACCTGTGATGGTTGATAAAGACTGCCGCACTGTGCACAGGTGTGGAACATTAATTCTGGGGGTGTTCCTTGAAAAGACGAGCCCCCCTCCACCTCTACCACTGGCACCTCTCCGCCCTCCCCCACCTTTGGAGAGCGAAAAACCGAGAAAACAACGCTGCCGTTCATTCGGAGTGATCTGTGTGCAAAAGTATGCAAATGAATATGCGGCATGCTAATCAATCCTGTCCTTCACACAGACTGAAGGGGAAGAAGGAATATGGAGAATGAGGGAGTGAATCGGGCCTGAGAGAGAATATGGGATAGGATAAATTAGCTAGGATTCGCTTTGTTCAACATGTTTATATTGCTATATATGTATATATTGACCTATGCGCACTTGGAAACTTTGTAGGTTTTTTACTGATAAGATAGATCTGATCGTGGAAAGAGATGCATTTCAGATGACGAGGGACAGTCACGAGGTGGTTAGTGAGGCGTATGTGGCCAAATGTCAATGCAGGTTGTTCAGGCCACATACTGTACACTACAGTTTGGGGTCTGTACGATATATATTTTTCATGTTTTAAAAATAAGTCTCTTATGCTCAAGGCTGCATTTATTTGATTAAAAAATACAGTTAAAACTAATATTGAGAAATGCTATTATAATTTATAATAACTGTTTTCTATCATAATATTGTCGACATTGACAATATTTTTCAGGATTATTTGCAGAAAAGGCTCAAAAAACTTTTTTTTGGTAACAATATAAAAGTCTACTTTCACTTTTGATAAATTTAATGTTACAAAAGGGCAATAAATAAATAAATAAACAAACCGTATTGACCCCAAATGTTTCAATGGTGGTGAACGTAAACTTTACTTCACCTAAAGAGAATTACATCAGAATACAGTACAATTCCCATGTAAGCAAGCAATCATGCATGGATGGAAAAATTGCAAAATTTGACTATTCACTAAGCGCCGTTACTGTTGCAAGCTTTACAGAACATCCTATAGGAGTGATCTGGAGGTGTGTGTAGCAAAATGTTTGTAGCTGTAAAATTAGCTAATAAAGTGGAATGCATTAATTTATTGCCATTCTTATATGGGCTGGAATGAACTGTGACATTTTCTCTGCTATTTTCTCAAAGAAATTAGTAATTTACGCAGTACAATTTTGGATAATCTGGAGACTGCACATCAGGACAGAAACAAATGCTTCTCGTTGTCAACTTAAAAAAAATAGAAATATATATATATATATATATATATATATATATATATATATATATATACATTATATATATAGTCCTGTAGTCCTGTCATTGCGACACTTTGGTCTTTGGCACCAATGTGGATGATGAGAGAAATTAGTAATTTACGCAGTACAATTTTGGGTAATCTGGAGACTGCACATCAGGACAGAAACAAATGCTTCTCATTGTCAACTTAAAAAAAATAGAAATATATATATATATAGTGAAACGAAATACAGAAGTACTATAGACACTGTACACAGTCAGTCAAAAAGATACAAAAGCTGTCACCTTTTCAAAAGGTACGCCTTTGTACCTTATTTACCCCTAAAAGGTGCATATTTCCCCATAGTACCTTAAAGGCATATTTGTAACTAAATGGTACATTTTGTACTGCCCCATGGACAGCTTTTGTACATTTTTTTCTGTAAGCATGTGGTAACTTGAATTAGTATGTTAACATTGAATCAATGAAGGGTTACACATTATTTCAAGTCCACTTTAGACATTCTACTAATTATAAGTAACTTTGCAACAACATATCAAAACTCTCATTTGAGTATGAGCAAACTGTTGGAGTAAGAATAAGTTGACATGCACTTGCAAAGTTACTTGTAGTCAGTTGAATGTGTGTTGGGGGACCCAATGAAGTAACATTATAAGTAACATCATACACTCTAAAAAATGCTGGGTTGTTTAACCCAACTGTTGGGTTACATTTTGGTTACATTTTTGAATTAGCTTTTTAACCCAACAGTTGGGTTAGTCCATATTTGATCCAACATTGGGTTGAAACAACCCAGCATTTTTTAGAGTGTATAAGTAATGTTATGAATGTTTATTTGGAAATGAAGACTGACATGCAGTTTAATCCGCAGCAGGCACTTCACAAGTGTTTTCATTTTTTTTTTTGTTTATGGGTTAAGTGACCCATAAACAACATGTTAACATAACTTTGGATAATTTCCCAGACATGTGCATTTAAAACTGTCCAATCATCCTCCATATACTTATATTAAAAAAAGACCAAAAGCTTGCCTGAAAAATAGCATATGGAAGCAGTTGCTAAGGTTGCATTGATGTCGGTAACGTTTTTAAGGCAGGCTACATTTTTATGGCAGTCAACTGCCAGATTGGGCAAAGACGACGTTCCATTAGTTACTTTGCATAGACTGTAGCATAAACTTGGATTTATATTCATTTTGCCGAGACACGTTTATGTGGCCAAGTGTAAATTGGAATTTGGATACCTAATCAGATAACGATTGATCGATCCAAATACATGAAATGATAAATAGTACATATCAGTAATGTGAAGACAGTTTCCATGACAGATCAGAGGGCTTCTGGTTGTTGTATTCAATGGCGAGATGTATTAGCAAAAAGAATGAGAGCAAGAAACTGAGAAAAAAAGGGGTGTGTGACTTTGTATTTGGGCCAGTGGATGTCCCCTAACAGCAGATCACTGGCATCTAAACTCCTCCATGTGTGAGAGCTGCACAGTGACGTTCCATTAGTTACTTTGCATAGACTGTAGCATAAACTTGGATTTATATTCATTTTGCCGAGACACGTTTATGTGGCCAAGTGTAAATTGGAATTTGGATACCTAATCAGATAACGATTGATCGATCCAAATACATGAAATGATAAATAGTACATATCACCAGCAAAGGAGTAATGTGAAGACAGTTTCCATGACAGATCAGAGGGCTTCTGGTTGTTGTATTCAATGGCGAGATGTATTAGCAAAAAGAATGAGAGCAAGAAACTGAGAAAAAAAGGGGTGTGTGACTTTGTATTTGGGCCAGTGGATGTCCCCTAACAGCAGATCACTGGCATCTAAACTCCTCCATGTGTGAGAGCTGCACAGTAGCAGTGTTAGCCCTCTCAGGAGCATCACGCACAAATCAGTGTGAGCGCATGGGGGAAAAAACAGATATGCATGTGTGTTTTTGTTGTACAGTTCACACAGACGTCTGTGGTTATTAGTGAATGCATCGTGTTGGGGGTTAAACCATACATTATTAAAGTGTGAATTTGATCAAATAATCAGAGTATTGAACCACTGCCTGGCCACTATAGTACTGACTGAAGAGTGTGAAAGGGGTAATAAATTACTATACAGAGAGTGTGAGCATGTGTGTGTGTGTGTGTGTGTGTGCAGTGCACGTGTGCGTGACAGATTCTGTGGTGATCTCAGATGTCACAGAGCAGCAAACCACAACCTGCTTTATAGCTTCCCAACCTCTCAGCATGAGCATCTGCAATATTACAAATGCTAATATAACACTAAACTGATTAATAATTAAACAATTACGGTCATGAATCAATAACTTCTGCACTTTTTTTTTCATTTGTAAATCACAGCAAATAAACAAGGACAGAGAATTACAAAGTCAAATTTGCAAAGGGAAAAAAGTCATATCCGTTTCATCCGTCTATAAAATTAGAGAGGAAAAAAATTAAACATTAAAAATGCTCTTTGTGAAAGTTTTCCTCTCTTCAATTAGCAAAAGTAGACCACTATCTGTGTTTTGAACATTTTTTCTAAATAAAGAATGGTTTAGTTTCTCCCCCCCTCCCCCCCCATCTCAAACGCGGTCTATTTTGCAATGAGAGCAATAGACAGGCTCTTTCCAAACAAACTCTCGCTGTGTGAGCCGTCCCCAACGGGATGTTATTAGACACTTGTGAACCGACATAATAGCACCGTCTCTTTCCAGTTAATAAGTATCATTGCTTAATACAATACACTTGCCAGTGGAGACAAGTGAGTCCTGACATGTAATAAAGTGGTGTTACATAGATTTATTTCACAGCATTAGGCTCCATAAAACTTCCATGACTAAAGCAAATGAAGGCACTTTTAGGCAGGTGCTGATAAGATGATATTACGGCTGTTTGCATTAGCTGATATTAACTTAATAAAAATGCCCTGCAATCGCACTTTTTGTATACTAAATTGGTATAGTTAAAATCTGCTAAATTGGAACAACTAATTTTGTGCTAAAGTGGAAATATATTGCATTTAAAGGCCGATATTATTAAAAGATCTTACAATCCTCATCAATAGTGACATTAAAACACATTTTAGGCATAATAGTACTCCAAATAAAGTTTAATTATAATTGTTATATCAGTAAGTCTTGAGCGATATGTCAGTAAATATGTTGATAGATTTTAACTATACTTAGAATTAAATAAATGTATTTTAAATATATGACTTTTTTTACTAGGGTATCTAACCATTAATAATACATTTGTTATAGTATTTATTCATGTTAGCTAATAAAAATACAATTATTCATTGTTAGTTAAATATTATTAACAGATGCAACTTTGAATTTAAAACAATTATGTATTAGTAAATGTTGAAATTTACATGAACTAAGGTTAATGTTTTTCAGACACAAAACACATTTTTCAGTGTAAGTTCATGTTAATGTAATGTTAAAGTCACCATACAATCTTGTATTATTATTATTATTATTAAATATTGCAGTATTTATTATAAAGGATTTATCCATGCACATCACTGCATCCTTTTTTATTTCTTCTTCTTTTTTTTGGTCACACTTTAGTTTAGGGACCAATTCTCACTATTAACTGACTATTAACTATGACTTTTGCCTCAAACTCTTAAAGGTAGTTGTTAAGTTTAGATATGGAGTAGGATTAAGGGATCTAAAATGTGGTCATACAGAATAAGGCATTAATATGAACTTCAAATACAGCCAATATGCTAGTGATATGCATGCTAAGCAACTACTTAATGGTGAGAATTGGTCCCTAAACTAAAGTATTACTTTAATTCCAGACGAACAAAATCAAGTCCCGTCCTACATTTTTTTTTTCTTGTTCAAGAAGCAGTTTCACTTGGATTTACATCACAATGTGGTAAAAAAAAAAAAAAAAGTCTACCGCAATTTCCATTTCATAGCAACATTTTTGTTAACAAATGGAACCTTACTGTAAAACATTACAAACATTTGATAACTCAAATATCAAATTTTTAATTGCCACTGTTCAGATCACAAGACGCATTTGCGTGTGAGAAATGCAGAGCAGCGTAAAGACTTGTGTGTATGTGTAAGCAACGCGTACAGCAGCTAACATTGACGAAATGCTTAATTTTACCAATTACACGTGTGGCTCCGCAAAATACGTAAATAATGCGAGCGACGCTCGGGCCTGAAGTGTTGCATTAAATGCAGAGAGGGGGCTGAGGGCAAGAGTAGTCAATATGAAGTAGCAGAGACCAAACCCCCACACCTCATTACGCCAATTGTGAATGTTAATTCTAGTGGCTTTATTAGTTCGAATTAGGCAGCGAGAGAGAGACTTGCTCTTTCATTGTTCATTACCGTGTTTGGCTGCGCCTTGTAACTTGCAGTCAACGAATGGTCAGAAGAAGGAGGGGTGGCTGCGGTACGTCTGAGTGGCTATTGTCTAAATCGTAATTATATTTTTATTATAAGCAAGCTCCGGGCTTCCGAGTCTATACAAAGCAATTTCCAATAAAGAGCGCTACGGGCAGAAAGTGTTTACATACAAAATGGTAAGAATACACTAACAACGTTTGGTGTTAATAAGCTATAATCACTCACCTAATTTAATCTGGATGCCATGGAAAACAAATGACACTTGAGGTCTAAGAGAACACAGGAGTAACTGTGCACGAGCGCCGTAGGTGTGTCTCGCTTTTAATGAGAAATTAGAAAAGATTGGTAACACCTCCCTGTCTTTCCGGTGTAACGTGCAAGCACCTGCCCCATTCGCTTTGTACGGGCGGATAGGTGTGTGCGAGCGAGGGTGTGGGACAGCATGGCTGTGCTCCTCAGAAATAGAAAATTGAGTGGAAATTGGCCTAATTGTACGGAATGATTGATGCCAGTGGAAACCGCATTAAAAACACGAAATGTTCCCTGTTAGCCACACATGCCATTCTCCGAACGAATTTACTCCCCAGACGACGAGAGCCTGTGCTTTTAACTGCACACGAGAGAGCAGAAGAGCTCTCTAGCTAACCATGGGAGCATGCATTTACAGAATAAGGGTATCCAAGCACAGGCCAAGTCGATAAGGGGGGCACCTGCCGTGTGTGTGTGTGCGCGCGCATTTGGTTGCTTCTCTGATGGACGGGTGCGAGCATGGGTGAACGTCCATCTCTGTTGCTCTGTTGTTCGGAGCGGTGTGTGATGAAAGGTGAGTGATGATAATCAGAATCAAACCTCCCACCCACACACATACAGACGGGGTCTAATAAGTGGAGGTTTATTCACGGCACACAACACATCCAAGGATGCTTTGTTTAATAAATTGCGGATATATGGCGAACATCTGGATGTCCACGTTTTAAGTATCCGTCCTCCACCGCTGAGAAGTGAGGGTTGCACTCTAATATAACAGTTTAGCGCTATATCTCTTTAGGTGGCAGGAACAGTCCCTGCACGGAGCCGCTGATGGCTGGAGAAATAGTTAAATTGCATAATGTGTTGTTTTAAGCTGTATACATTAAAGATATTCCCCTCTCCCTAGGGACCTGTGCTTAATTTACCCATGATGCTTAGCTTCAGACTGCATTGTGCATGTTTAATTGTTTTGGTCCTTGATTTAGTTGTCCAGATTAGGGAAGTGTGATATGTTGGTGCCATGTTGGTTATCAGATTGGTTTATTGTTTTTGTTGATAGACATTGGATATAGACTACCATTCAAAAGTTATTTTATGCTCACCATGACTGCATTGATTTGAACAGATAATGCAGTGAAAATAATAATATTATAAAATATTGTTACAATTTAAATTAACTGTCAATAACTCTTTTAATATATTTTAAAATGTATTGCTGTTATGACAAAGCTGAATTTCCATAGCAGCCATTACTCCAGTCTCCAGTGTCACATGATCCTTCAGAAATCATTGTAATATGTTGATTTGCTGCTCATAAAACAATTCTTATAATTATTGTTGAAAACAATTGTACTACTTACATTTTTTGTGGAACGTGATGCATTTTATTCAGGATTCTTTGATGAATAGAAAGTTTGAAAGAACAGCATTTATCTGAAGTAGACTTATAAATGTCATAATATTATAAATGCCTTTACTGCCACTTTTAATCATTTTAATGCATCCTTGCTAAATAATAGTATTAATTCCTTTACAAACAAATAAATAAATAACTTTTAAAGAGTGCATAAAGGTTGATGTTGGATATTTAATGGTGCATGTTCATTTCCCCAATGTTTCGTTTATATATCTTTACTATATTACCTTTTCACTACAGTTCATCTTTAATAACGCTAACAATTTAACAGTATTAAATGTAATCTTTGGAAAATCTCAAAATTATAATTTTTCTTACTGTATATTATAGTCTTGTGATGCCTAAAGCGCTGATATATTAGTAATTTAATAGTTACATTTTGTTTGAACAAATAGTATCACATTTTAATGTCAGCCATTTTTAGTTATTGAGCATAAAAGCAATTATCAGCTTTTTGGTATCGGCCATAATTTTCATGTTGTGCGTTCCTGTCCCATCCTCTCGTTGCACAATGATGTTTCTAATGGAGTTTGTGCATAATCTGAGTTTGTTTTGAACTATTCTGTAACAATAGATGTTCAGCACAGACATCGTTCTGGCTTGAAAACTCGCATTGTGACCGCTGTATGTCCTCCAAAAGCCCACTGGACTCGGTTTCCTCTGCCGTTTTATTTAAGAGAGAGAAAATCTCATGTTAATCTTATTGGCCCCGCAGATCTGAATCTGGACGCAACACATGGGCAGATGTGAGGTTTGTTAAGAGACTGAAAAACAGTCTGAAAGAAAGCGGACGAGGTGAAAAGATAAAGGGAAAAACCGCAATGGTCCTTTTGACCGTGATTGTGGTTTCCCTCTATCACCCACCACACAGATGTCTATCAGTATCCACGCTTGTGCTATGCGTACTGTCTGCCACGGAAGCAATATACACCAATGCCATTTCCCACATTTTCATAATTATTATTTCCAGGGGAGTCATTGGGGTCTTCTATAAGGAAATGTAAGTGATGGGCATTTAAAATGGCTTTTAAATCATGCAGGAGAGTGGGGGCCCTTTCAGAAATAATTGTGTCAAACAGCTTTTTCACCTTTTGCGAATCAATATGCACACTTATTCACAAACTGACGACTATCCATCAAAAGGCAGCGCTGCTTTTTAATATACATCCTTGCATTTTAATGGGCTACTTTAGCAACAATGCTGCAGACAACAATATAAGCACGTGTTATATTCCCTGCAAAATCAGTGATCCTGAATCTTTGGCAGGCAAGCATGCTCAGACTAGCTACACCTCATCTCTATTTCACCTTTGTTTGCACAAAACTCACACACACAGACACTTTGGACTTTACATGGACTTCTATTGTTTTTATACTGAGCTAATGTGATTTTCTATCCTAAGCCTAACCCTCACACAAACCTTTTTGCATTTTCATTAAGACGTTATTTAGAATGTTTATTAAGCCGTTTTCCTCTTGGGGACAGTTAGCTGATGATTTCAGATTTTACAGTCCTTGTGAGGACATTTGTTTGCCACAGTGCAGGTAAAACCTGACCTACACACACACTTTTCATGCTTATCTGTCGGTTTGCATGTATAGTATTGTGTGTGTGTATATGTGGAGTTTTAATAATGCCATGTTTTTTAAACCCTCAGATGATACTTCCAGTTGTTCTTTTGTATGTATTGTGTCTTTCCAGCATTCACAAACTCATCATTCATCTATTTCTGCAATTAAGCCTAAACAGGACTAAAAAAGAGGTAGTCTATTCATTTACTTTTTCATTAAAATTATAGGGACACATGGAGCTTTGGGGTTTATGTATTAAATAATGCATCATTTCATAATTATATAGAACATATAGATTTCTTAAATGGGATACTAGGCAAAATGGTGACTTTAATTAGATCACTGTGTAAAATATCTCCAGGGTTTGATGAAACAATGTTAAGGATCTTGCCAAAGATGTAATATATGTTCGAACAGATAATGAATCACAAATAGGTTCTTATTTTACCTTTTTTTTGTCTTGTGCTGAAACATCCCATTATGTATTTATTAAATTTCATAATTGCATTTAAAATAGCATCTAGGGAGCGCATGTTTGCCTGCTAACTATGACAAGCTGTATTGTTATTGGAGTCGTAAACTTCAATTAGCAGAAACTGGAACTCGGTGGACGTCAGAAGTACGTCGATTTGTGAAGAAATTGTGCTTTGAAGGCAATGACAGAATTCTGATGCATCCACCTACGGTTGATAAACAGTCTAAGAAGGTCATTGATATTAAAGCAGAGTTTCAGCAAGATTATTCTCTGCTGTTTAAGAGCACTTGGCAGAGCAGAGAAAAGGGAAATGCTGTGTCTCCGGCAAGTGCAATAATAGGAGAATTAAAACTGCTCCAAAACGCATGACTTTGCCAAGCAAACAATGCCTGCAGTCTTTTTGAAAATTACAGCGATTTCACACAGTGTTCAATAGCCTTGCTATGTCAGTGCAGCGAGGAGTCCATTTTTACCTCTTTTTCTCCCATGCATTACATTTAGTTATAATAGTTATTTAGCATGATAACATGAAATTCATGAAACATGAAAAAAAAAATGAAATGTGATTTCTTTACAGTGTCTGTACAATTCACCCAAATCAGATCAGATAAATCAGTTTAAATTGTATTAAGAGCAAACAATTATTTTATGAGAGTATGAAAAATATTAATTAAGAATCACAATTGAGAAAATATAAGCTACTTGTTGATTTCTTAAATTGTTTAGGACCATGCTTGAGAAAGAGAGACAAACATAGTTTGGTTATGATATTTCAGGCATTGTCCAGTTTTTGGAATTGTTATTATGCATTTATCAGAGACTGTCTTGAAATCAAAGAAATCCAGTTCTCAAATCAAAGCTAGGTTGAGGATCAAACACATACAGCACAGTCATGTATTCATATGAGATGAGTTATTGATTTATTTTATTAGTTTCTTAATATTTCAGGATGGAGAAAGGAAAGTGGCTAGAAAGAGAATGTTGCTTTAACTCCAAACTCAGAAAGAAAATTAAAAGAGAGAGTTTGGTTATGTGACTTTTTATTGGAGGGCATTTATTAGAGACTGACTTGATTTTCTTTAAATGAGAGCAGCAGAATAATTTTTTTGTTTATAATGAAACAGTCCTTTATTATCAGACTTTGAGAAGAAGTTCAGGATCATGGAAAACGTGCTAGAACAGAGCGTATAGAGCGAGTATGTGCTCTCTTCTCTGGATATAGCGCTTGTTTGATTCCTTCGCGTACTGAATCCTTTTGTGTATGTGTATGCGGTGATTACTTTTCCCCCTTGCAGTTGTTCTCCCTGCACTGAAAAGCGAGTCACACTCCCTCGCACGCAAAACAATCAGATTTTAAAGAATGCAGGGGAACAAAGTACAATAAAGATGAATTTCCACCATTTTAATTTACAACACAAAGTATAAAAATAAACATTGAGGACTCAATTTAGTGTGCTTTTCAGGCGGAACACCTAATCCTTACCCCTCCTCGCCCAGCGCTCGGGGATGGGGATTTTCCACTGGGAGGCTGCGGCCTCGTCTTGGGAGAGATAGGTGGGCAGAGTGGAGGGCCATTTTACGCTGAGCGTAACGCCCCCGGGGCCCTGAGAAGCCCGAGAACAGATACACATGCACGGCACATACAGCACACAGCAGCCCCGTGCTAATCGCCCAAACAAGCAGCAAGCTGTGCTGCTCGGAGCTGTAGAGAAACAAGCACCTTAAGAGCCAGTGCAAAGACAAAAACAAAGAAAAGAGTTTGTTAGACACGGATTGGAGTGGAGAAAAAGAACTTAAAGAACAAAGAAGGACATGAATAGGTGAGGAAACAAACTGGGACAGCAACTCTTCCTCTCCCTAAAGCAATTTTGCGCTCTTAACTCTTTTTCTGCTGCGACGTTCAAATGGATAAAAGGCTATGCTGCTAAGTGTGTTTTGGTGGCACTAACTGTAGCATCTTGTCCTTCTCTCAAGTGACTGAAGGAAAAATGTCACAGAATACAGACTTTTTCCTCTTAATTCATGCTTGTGCCCCATGTTTAAAGGCATTTTCAGTAACAATCAAATTTGTCTCATACCAATACCAGCGTACAGTTTTCTCCTGTGGAACCTGTCGCAATATACAATGTGGCGGCTCTCTACCTGCTGAATAGCCTCTCACCACAGGAGGCTGAGAACATGAGTTTTTTTCCGAGAGTGTGCTGTGTATATGTGGGTGTGGCATTATGGGAGAAAGAATAGCACAAGCCAGACTGGCAAAAGGAATAAGAGAGTTTGATTAACATGAATAAATAAGTTGTATTGTGATAAAAAGAGAGCAAAAAATATCTGTGATAGACGTTCAGCTCACACCTGTGCGCTGATTTTTATGTTATATTTTCTAGATAGTTAATTGAGCTGAGCGTTAGTGGCATAAGTGCGTCTCATTTGCTGCCTGTATCCAGCTGCAGTCGCTGCAATGTAGTGGATTTCAAAGTTGACATTTAAAGAACAAACACAGAGCTCACATGGGTGGCATATTTGTCTATTGTTCACAAGCAGATAAAACTTCAGCTTGTTGGAAGTTAGGTCATCTTTTGTGTAGGTCTGCAAAGCCGCATTCTCTTTTACACAAGCAAACACATACACACACACACATTGGGCACAGTGGCTGGCAGCCATGCAGAGAACTGCATCAGTGAATGAAAGTAACATATAGGCGGCCTGTGCCCTTATCTGACGCGCTAGTACGGTAAGCTAGGATTAGCATCTAGATTGGGGTAAGTGGACTTCTAAAGTGGAACAGTGGCCAGAGATATGGAAATAGATGTACAAATGGATGTGTATAGAGGGACAGAAACCATGAGGGCTTTATCAAAACCAGAGCCTCAGAGACACACTGAGCTATTAGCGTTATTGGCTCTTTCATTCCATCTTCAGTCACTTCTGTTGCTCTTTTCTTTTCAGCCATGTTGTGCATTCCCCTTCTTTTGGCCGAATAGACCAAAGTGTGCGGCGGCAATATGCTGCGAACTTGGACAAGGACTTTTTTGGTGGTCTGTCGTGTGAACGTGACTCCGGTCTGATGCAGCATCACATTGATGGAGAGGGCTAAGTGGCCTTTATTTTAACTCTTTCTTTGAAATAGGCAAGGCAATCCCCGTTGGCCCAGGGATCATTTTCTATTTACGTTTCCCTTGCCAACGACAGAGGCGACGCTGGCCAAATTCACAAAAGAAGATCCACATTGGAAAATCCGGCTAATCCCTGATTGAAAGTTCATGCATTGGCTTCCATGTATAAGCTCTGGCAGATTTTCCCAGGAAACAGGAATAAAAAAAAAAACCACGAACAAACTAGGGATCTTTTTTTGGTCAAAGGAAGCCACCCTTCAAGGCACACTCAAGTCATGACAGTGTCGGAAATCATGTCCGTTTTTCAAGTGCGGGCTTTCATGTGCAAAAAGAAGAGAGAGTCTCCATTCTGCTCTCGTCAAAATCAAAGGCGAACAGAAGGAGGGGTTAACGTCCTCAGTTGTTCTGCCAGAAGTACGAGGGCTACAGAGATCCAGATCTAGCGGGGAAATGTTTGAAGATTTAGGGGGCACATGCCCACCTTGTACCTGCGTTGTCTGCGGAGCAGTTCTTTCCTTCGTGCAAACGTATCTTTTCCTTTTATGTCCCGTTCGCGTTTCCCCAATCTATCTCTTCGCCCTCCCCCAATTCTTCTAGTGTAGTGGCCATGGCTGGAGAGAGAATATTCACAGATGGCATGACTGCTTGTCTTTTGGGGAGGGGGGAGTTAAACAAGCTTAAACTTTCTTATTTTCCCTTCGCTTTTCTTTGGGCAAAACTTTGGACTGCAACTTTCGAGGCCTGGCGCAAGCTTTATCTCTGCCCACATGCCAGGGATGTGTGGGGTCCTCAGAGGAGCTCCAGTTGGATGCTGAGTCTGTGGGTGCTCTGCGTCCTTCATCAACAAGGCCATCAGCGAAACGTTCCGGGTGCACGCCAAAGCCAAAGCCAAAGCCGAGCTCCGTCTCGTGGTACAGCTGGTCATCCCAGATTCGCTAGCCATTTGAAGCAAGGGCTACTCAGTCCAGGATTTGATAAGGGAATGTTTTAGCTTTCCTTCGCTTCCCTGTGGTGCACTGGAGGCAGTCTCTTGGTTAGATGGATAAGAAGCTCCTTTACTGGAAGTGATGGATTGTGGCTGGCACAGCAACGCTCTAATCAGCTTCTCAGAAGTTAAGCGTGGGCTCTAATGGTGTAGACTTGTCAGGACCCTGACGTCTCTGCCATCTCTCTTAAAGCTGAGAGTCAAGCACGCGAGATGCTGAGAGAAATGAAGCTGTCCTCCCTCGGCGTATGGACTGTGTTGTACTCTCCCAAACATTAGCAGAAACACAACCTGCCTTAATTTGAAACGGGAGAGGAATAGAGATGCCGCGCCAAACCGATAAACAAAAAAAGCGCCTCTGCGCTGGAGAAGGAATAAAAAGTGGCAGCACTGAGAGCTGAAAGAGAGCAGCGTGTGGACCAGGACTGCGTCGTAAGTGTTGGCGCCCCTGAGGAATAGATATCAGACAGTGAGGGAGGTTAAGGTGCGAGTAGCGCAGAGCTCTTCTGTTATTATCCTCCACTCCGGGCCTCTACGGTGACCCGATAATAAGGCTCTATTACCACTTAGCCTTTCTCTGTGCCTTTCTATCCAACCCTGTCTCAGTGCTTCTCTCGAGTGGCTCATCGTGCCTGCCACGATCCACTTCACCATTGCATGTCTCACCCACAGCCTCGTCCCTGCGAGGGTCAGACGGCCAACTTGACCCGTGTCGATTGGAACACCTGATACTGACGACCAGACATTTTCCTGATTTACAGTTACAGCTCTCTTTGGAAAAATCCAGAAGTCTCTGTAATGCTTTTAAAGATCTCATTCGAGAGAAAGAGTAGGCTTATATCTGAGCTTCGCCACAGTGTTTTAAGCACACCCTGAGTGCTCTTTTCTCTATTGTAGCCTCTGATTTGATCACTTGAAAATACACAGGCCTATAAATAGCAAAAAAAAATTACTGGACTTTGTAGAACGAATTCCATTATATTTGGTAATAGATATAGTGCTTCCTGAGTGGTTTCATTATAGATTCACTATGCTGTCTGTATTTAGGGTGAAGGTTGTGTGAGAATTAAGTTCACCTTCACCTCTGGTACTCTCATGCAATTACTCGCTGAATTCTAATTATATAGACAGATTATGGCATTTTTTAAATATGATTGCAATATTTAATACACTTTAAAAGTTGTATGTGCCCATGCGGGGCACAATTTTATAACATCATAATTAAGCTTAGAAAGGATTTATCATCACTGCTTCAAGCATAACCTAATTCTCATTTTCATAAAAAGCATCTGTGAAATAGTCTACATTAAACTCATTTAATGGTCAGCTAGTGTGTGTGTGTTTTTCCCTTTTTCTCCGCAGACATCTTCATGCAGTGAACTTTTACTAACAGCCCCTGGAGTCAAGGCGCCTTTTAAATGGGCCTGTGACAGACTTTACCGACTTGTTCGTTTGAATCAGTCGAAAACACAACGACATCAGCAGCAAATTAGGCAGCGGCGACGAGACGAGATGTTTTAACAAAGAACAGTCTAGCACAAGGTGTCCCTGGGTAGATGATAGAGCCATCTCTTCGGTCCGTCTTTCTCTAATACACAGGTATCGCTTTTTAATATGACATTTGGCATCGGCCTCCTTCATTCCAAAGCACTATTTTACTTCCATCCCTCCATTGACACTCTCTCAGCCCTTTAAATATTTATCTTTCTCTACTTCCCATATTTCTAAAAGCAGCAGGGTGGCTGCGTTCTTCGCAGGGCTCGGAGAGGTTACAGAAAAACAATGCTAAGGATGCAGGCAGGCAGGCGGGCGGGCAGACGACGCCTGGCGCGGCTCGGAGGTATTTTTGCAGGTGCTGTAGAAAAGGACCCTTCTGCAGCAGTGTGTCTTGGATGGATCCTGACAAAGCCTTCTCTTTGGATGCCAGATGGACCCATGCATTCCCCATACTCTTGCGCAGCTAAGACCTAGGCTTTTCTCTCCACACCCCCTCCGCCACCACCACCTTTTTTTCCTTTTTCACAACAAAAGAAAAGCGCTTTGGCTGAAAGAAAACCACAGCTGAATTTTATGGTGCCGCTTCTTTTGCCAAGCTGATTTTAGCAATTCAAAAGACGAAGTGCATGGAAATGCTGTTTCGGCTGCGTCGTAGCTACGCTTTTGATGCAAGTTTGAATTGGCAGATATGTTTGCCACTCTAATATATCGGTGCTCAGCGGGAAATCTTGATAAAATCCAGAAGCACACAGCAGAGACAGCGCTCGGCTCAGAGTGCTGTTGGAGCACGGCTTCTTCTCCATAATGCCTATAAGGCCGGAATTCGGTGGCAGCAGTGTCAGCGGGAACGTGCTCGTGCAGTGATCCGAATTATCACAAATACACGCTTATGCTTGGCAATGACTGCACACATACGCATACACATGCACATGGACACACACTGAAATGAATGTTTATGCTGGCCATTGAGAACACACACACACACGCACAAATACGTGCGGTCCCTGCAGCTTGATTGTACAAACAATCGTAGTGCTTTACTGGGAATATAATCAAAGAAATCAGAGCTAAAACAAATCCCCGGGGAGAATGGAAACACATTAAATTCATGTACTCTTAATTATATGTGCTCTTAAGCTTTGATGTATTAAAAAAGCATCAGTTGTTTGCTGAGCTGCAGGTTTTCCACCACTGCAGTATTTAGTTCAGTTATTTCTCCTCAAAGCCTTCTTTTAATTTTTATACTGGCTCATATGTTGATTGTATTGTCACTAGAACTAATAGCCATATTATTCATAGTTCTAAATGTTTTAATTTCCTTCTCAGTTTTTATAAACTGGCCTCAGCATTTGTATTTTGTCATGCTTGCTGTGCAGTGTGAAGTCTGAATGCATATTTGATGTGTATATACAGTGTGTGGGTGTATATATATATACCCCCCCACACACTATATACATCACATATGCATTCATATTTGCATATTTGATGTATATATTTCACACACACACACACACATATATATATATACCGTATATATATATATATATATATATATATATTAAAATCATAATTGTAATTTTTATTTTTATTTTAATCATGTTTTTTCTCAAGGATCTTAAGTGCCACGGAGGGAAATGTTTTGGAGCTAAAGCTGTCGACCTTGTTATTTTTCAAAGTCAGTATCCGCAGAGCGAAAGTTCTTCTGTGCACTGCTTCATTATGCGTGGAAATGAATAATGTGTGAATAAGACTGTATAAACAAAGAAAGTGAAATACAGGGAGCACGCAGACAAAAGATTATCACAGTTAAAGTACTGAATTTGTTCATGGCAGAGCGGGAGGGAGAAAGAGACTGAGAGAGGGAGATTAGGAAGAGATGATAAGGCTAAATGCCCTGTGTGTCCTGTTGTCTAATTGTTTATAAATGGAACTAATCGTTTTAGAACAGTACGCATACCTTACATTTAACTGTTTTATTCTCCCCACATCTCTCCTCTGTTTTGATGAGAGAGGCAAACTGTCACAGTTAACAAATGCAAAAACATCACTATTATTGATACAGTTCCGTGTGCGCGTGTCTGTGCGAGAGTGTGTGCAGTCGCACTTGTGAGGGAGAGAAAGTGTATGCACAAAATTAATCAAAGCGGGGGCGGTGATGAACAGTTTCTGTAGAATTCTGTCAAAGGTTAAGAGCTAGTTATTTTTAAGAATGACATGAATCTGGGAGAGACAGTGATTGCCTAAATGACCACTGTAATTACCAATTACTTCGTGAAGCAGAGAATATATTCACGGCATGTAGCCTGCTAAATACAGACAGGCATTAGCCCATTTACGTACTAATGCACATAATTTAGATCCTGAAAAGGGCAGATGGGAACACAATGGAAGATAGAATAGATACCGTCTAATATCATTCCAAAAAGAATATTGGATTCATTGGAGATGAATATTACTTTGTGTCAGATTGTTTTTCCATGAAACAGTCAAAATATATTTCATCTCTCTCCCTTTCTCCTTTTGTTAGCAGCCAGACCATTTAGCCCATCAGCAGGGGCCGAGATGGAAATATAGAGAGAGAGAAAGCGAAGATACTGAGAGGTGGGTAGAGGGCTGGTTAGTGGTTTTGGCCCCTGTCCACATTAGCAGGTAATGAGAAATGAAGAAAACGCACTATGACAGCAGAACCACCACTACAATGCAGTGATGCGGTTAGCGGCCTTATACCTCTTACAGAGACTAAAATAAGATCCATACTTGAGACATAGGCTAACTCGATCAAAACACCTCTTATTTTACTCACCCCCTACAAACATAAAGCCACAATCTAAATGAGAGGTGAGGGGAGGGGATGTTGACAGGCCCAACTTGTACCAGGATGTTTACTAAATTAGACATAAACCGAGAGTGAAATGCAAAGCTCTGCAAATTCGCTCTAACTCCTCATAAATAAGTTACAAAAAAAGAAGACGGAAAAGAAAGAGCGTTAACAAAACCGAGAGGCAGAGAGAGCAACTGTAAGAGAAAAAGAGTGGTTTGATTGTGGGATAATGAGTTGCTGTATACAAAGCTCCCTCCCACCCTGTCTCGTTTTTTTTTCTTTTCCCCCAGTTCCTCTTTTTATCAAGTTTTCTCCCCTTCGCTATCAGCTGGTCTTGTCTCTCTTTCAACTTTTTACCCCCCTCTTCTCTTCTCTTTCTCTTCACCTCCCACTCAGTTTATCCATATCTTCATCCCACAGCTATTCTGCTCTCTCTCTCTCTGTCTTTCTGTGTCACCTCCAGTGTTGCTCCGGTGGATCGTATAGTCTGGAAGGATAACGGGGACACATATTTGCACTCGATGTAATCGTGCCTCCTTCCATCTGATAAATACTTTGAGCGAAGCCTGATTATTGTAGTTGGCCTCCAGTTTCAAAAGAAAAGGCCACAGAAAGGGAGGGGCGAGGGGCCGCGTGTGTGTTTTGAATCCAAACTTTGGACGGGTGACATCACGCTCTGTTCCCTGCCTTTGCGAAGTAATGTCCGCGTCAGTCGCGTCCCGTTTGAAAAGGATTAGCTTATTCCACAAGGACTTCTCTTTGGCCTGGGCTGGCACAACACGCACAGTAAATCCACAAAGGCCATTCACATAATGGTAGGAATAGCCTTCAGGAAAAGACAAAGAGAAGTGTGAGGGAGAAAGAGAAAACGCTGCTTCTTTCCGTCCTGCGCTCTTCGTGTGTAGCCCAATTATGGAATGTTTCTGGACTGCAATGAAACGGGATATTTTTAAGTAGCCGAGATGAAGTTATGCTGTCTCAGAGCCATGTTTGTTTTGTTTTTTTTCAAAATGTGTCTGTCATCTCGTGCCAAAGTAGTTTAGCGTTATTGTTGCTCCTCACTTAGCCACTTGCTTCCGTATGACATTTAGTATAAAACAAGTACCTGCACCAGAAGTATCATGCCTATTCAAAGTAAGGGGACATATGCCAACTCCGTAGTTAGTTTAAACGTAACTCAGTTTTATTTATTTATATATATAAAATAGACATTTTCCCCCTTCTCAAAAATTCTACAATTTTCATGATGTATAATACAGTACATATAGGGAGGGAGACCCTTAAAATTCTAATACAAAGCGATATCAGACTGAAATATTAGATATGAAGGGAGTTGAAAGGATCTGTAAAAAGGTGGGGGAAGGAAAAGCAAATCGTTATTTTTTTACGATCTGGAGTTATGGAATTGGTTCTAAAGAATGGGTCGTCATGTGACACATTGATGGCCGACGTAAGGGTGTGGAATGCCAGAAGTCCAGAAGATGGAAGCAGTTTGGTTTAATATGGGCCAAGCACTTAGCAGGGAGTCCACAAACTGCTCAAAGCTGACATTTGCATCTCCAGGAGGCAAGAAAACAGGGAATCGGCCCGCATTCAACCTCACGATCCAATCCCATCCCATCCCCCCGCACAAACACTGCTACTACAATCGCTGTATGTATTGATCAAACATAATTTTTTATTTCCTGTCAATTCTATAAAAGATAACACACATCCCTTAGTCTGGGAAAGATATAAATAAATTAAAAATAGCTATAGCTTGTCTGTCCTCCAAATGGCTCAGAAAATTGCGGATGTACTGAGCTGTTTTTCATTGATGGGTTTAGAGTTTATTTAATAGGGGCACATTCTTGTTAAGTCACAGCGACTGATTGCTTTTATGTTCTACTACACTGGCTTTTCTATTTCAACTTAAATAAATAAATATATCTCTAAATAAGTGAGACACTGAGACATGCAAAGAAAACTTACCAGTCAGAGAAAAGGCCTATTTCTGTTCTGTCATAGTCAACAGAATAATGTATGGTGCATTTATTTATTTATTTATTTTCAAAGTCTATGTATAATTTATTCCAGGGAGAAAAGTGTTAAGGATTTTGTCAATTCTCAAGTCACAATTTGACACATTTTCTCTTTTTTGCTGACCTAATTAAATATATACGAGCAAAAACAGACAGACAAAAATCGTGGCAGACCTAGGCAGACTAAGACTCGCTCCTGCAGTCGACGGAGATTCAGAATGAAAGAGAGAGTGGTTATGGGTTCTTTTGACACTTGTGAAAAGCCCTCTGGTCATTTCGGGATCTCCATTTAGGAGTAATTACACCGCTTATTTATATGAAAAGCTAAACTTCAGAACTGTAAAATAGTTCTCTGCATATAACACGATCCATAAGAAATATTCTCGCATCAAATTATGCAGCGCCCCATGAATGTAATATGCACTTAACATGAAATCTTTCCCTTCTTTACTGGCTCTTATCTTGTATTGTTGCTTTTAATACCCAATCAATCCAGCAAATCATCAAAAAATGATATTAGACTGGTGAGTTGAGTGGTTTTAATGCCAAAATTATTGTTCTTTGATATAAACGTTGACACAGAAAAAGGGTTTTGGCAGAAATATGACTGTTCTTGCTCATTTTGCACAGGACCCTTTTTATTTCAATGGCATACTGTGCATGAGAGAGGCGTGCGGTTCTTGGGATAATTGTTCTTTTCATAGTAAGAAAGAGCATATCAATTAAAAATAAATAGTCTTCGTAATTATTATTCCAACACACAGTGGTCGGCCTGCCATTAAAGCAACCCAAACCAACCCCAACCTCTCTTCTTCTACCCTCAATCAAAGCTGTGGTATTTACCTCCCCATTCAATACGAGTATTGTAGCGACATCAAACCACCGTGGTCTTTATGCTTATGCTTCAGTACTTACAAAAACATCTACAAATGGGCTGAATGGAAAATGCAATATTTTCCATCGTCAAGCTAATACAATCTTTTATTGACTCTATGCCCAACGGTTCAGTCGCAGACTTTGCATTATTAAGAGGAAGTTGATTTTTTCAAGTCGCATAAATTGTTGAGTTATAGGAAAAATTGGAGCCAAGTAGAAAGCCAGATCTGCTAGCACACGTTTGTACTGCTAGCGTCAGGTAGCACCGGGCGTCTTCTCATCAGTATTCTGCTAGATGTTTATGTGGCTACAACAGTGTTGAAGAATTCAAAACATTCATATGTCAGAAGGAAGCATTAGCATATTCACATTTCTTTTTCTCCATTATCTCTTTACAATATTATTCTTCATTTTGATCTGTCCCAGTGGAACACAGAGAACAGTTAATGTACACGTTCAGATGGGCCTGTGTTCTTTATGATGTTCGTGGTGTAAAGGGAGTCTTTAACCAAGCTGACCCCCACCTCTGTGTGTTCATATGAATATGAAGACACGTGAAGATGAGTCTGGTCTCATGGAGTAGCTGGTGGGAGGAGAGCAAGACAGATAGATTAGGGCTTTTTATTTGACAGAACAATGGACTTTTACTTTCTGTGCATTGGCTGTGTGTGAGTAGCAGTGTGTGTGGCTACAATGCAGTTGTGCTTTCAAATGCATCATAATTCAATGATACAATTTTATTTTTCTGGCAGGGGGTTGTTTGTTAAAGGCAATGTTCTGTATTTACTCAGTTTCTTGTTCTTCTAGACCTGTATGCTGTTGTTTTTTTCCCCTCAATGAACAAAAAAAACAACCTTTTTTTCCTCATGCAAAGACGTGTTTATATTGACCACAGGCTGTCAAGCTCCTATAAAAGCCTTATAAAAGCACCATATTTAATTCGAAAGCTGCAGTGGTGAAGGTGAAGGTGAAGGTTATCATTAGATAATGAATTAAATTACTGTTCCTCACACAATTCTGCTGTATGAACTACTTTTGTGGTGCTTTTGTAGAAGTTTTTTTTTTTTTTGGTCACTATTATCTGTCAGTATATGGACATTTTATCAGTCATTATTCATTAAAAGTTCTCTTTTTGAAGAAAGTCAGTCATACAGGTTTGGAACAACGCTGGTAAATAATGACAGAATTTTCATTTTTGGGTGAACTATCTGTTTAAGAACATCCAATTTAACGCGGATGAAAACTAGTCGTTGCAATGGCATGCACTGTTACTGCATTCAGTTTTCAAAAATCACAACTTTCTTTAAATATTGTATGGAGTTTTTGTCTGCTGATTTTTTATGTAAATATGTTTTGTCAGTTGAACAACTACAGCTTGAATGTACTTCTGTCCCTCACAGCCTCGTTTTCAATCCTGTGAAAAATTTTAAATGATTCCAGTTCTTTTTAATAGTAAGTTGTGACAGTTGCCCCAGCTTCAAATTCAAGGTCAATTGAGGGCTTATATCGACCTCCATTTTTCTCTTCAATCAGACAACATATGGCCAGTCACAAATGTTTCAAACATTTCACAAGCATTTCTCTTCTCATCCTGAAAGGACGCTCCTTACTCCAAAGTAAAGCTTTTAATTTCACCCACACATGATGCGTTTACAGATTCATGAGAATTCAAATATTCCAAATAAAGTCTTGCGAATAGGGGGGTGCAGGCAGAACCATGAAAACACATCAGATTTATTCCCCCGGTCTTGTTTACTGGGCCACGGAACATTGGATGCAAACAGAATGCAAATTCATTTGATTGAATCAGGTGATGCAGAGGTAATTGTATTTGGAGAAATGTCCAAGACTTCTTTTTTTTCTTCTTCTTCTTTATTATTATCAGTGGGGGAGGGGTTCTTTATGAAATCCATCTTAAACAAAAGCTATCATCACTTCCAAGCCTTGTGATACTCCTTTGTCATTTTCGGATGTGGATGCGTCTTTAATTTCCTTTCAATTAAAAGTAAATATGCAGTTTTCTTTTTTCTCCCCCCACTGTGAAATCTAAACAAGAGAAGTCAACATGAGCAGACAGGTGAAGAATATTCATTTTGTTGCTGTCTTATTCAACAGGCTCTGATGTTCAGACAGGATATTTTCTAGAAATAAACTTGTTCATGACTCCCAATTATGCACATACTGTATAGTATGTGTGTGACCTCTTGCCAGTGGCCTTGTAATCCTAAACAGGCCATCGTCGTAGCTGAGTGCTTAGCAAACATGTTTTGACACATTAAGCCATGGTGCTCACATGAACACTTTAAATCTTTTGACATAGCAACTTTGACTTGTGACTTTTCCCAATTTTATTCTTTCCTGTTTTCTCCACAATTTCCTGTCATGTCTCTCCCTGGAATGCATAAATAAACAATACAAAATAATATTTAGAAAGCTGGAAATAAAACTGAACCGTACTCATACACTACGGTCCTTTAGTTTGTCTGTACTGTACAAGCAGTGTTCTAGTGCTGATATTCAGTTTGTATCAGTATTTCGTTTGTAGTGCAGTATATAGTCTGTGTTTACAGCATTCTAGCTGGGTACTGAAAGTTGAATTGTTTGGATTTTTGGAACAGGATGGAATGATCCTGAAGACATTGATTAGCTTGGAGCTAAACTCTGAAGGACAGCGGACTTGAAGACCCCTGATATATGGTGTTGTCTTTGTTGCCTGTCTTAAAATCAGGCCTAATACTGAGCGTTCATGGATGCATCTAGGACTGTTGAGTCTGTTGGTTTTGACATCAGCTTTAGAGCAGATCAGTCAAGTACATAATGGTGGAATTATGAATGTGTCAGTCACTCTCAATACCAGCGGTTTAAGAGCCTCTCAGTGTCAACAACACAACAACTTCAAAAACAAACCTCTCCCGCCGCACCCCTCACTGCTCTCAATGGCTTTTAACAGCTTTCACTGGCTGCATTGAAACGTAATACATGACCCTCGTGCTCGAGTAGACAAATACAGATAGATAGCAATTACGTAAACCACAATCAATAAAAAAAATTCTGCCAACTTCCCGGGCTATTTTTGCTCTTCAGATGTGCTCCTGAAAATTAGGCTTTGTGAAAATCAAAACACTTTAAATCAAACTGTGTCTTGGGCCCGCTGTAACAAAAACAAGGAGCATATTCAATTTACTAATTTCGGATGAGGAAGGACACTAGTTCAACTTAAGTAATACCGAATAAAGGGTTTGATTGAATTTCAGTGATGTCATTACGGGGTCACATTTCAATGCGTAATATGATATAAATTTGGTTAAGGCCGCTTTCCTCCTCTGCAGGGTCTGTTCAGTTGTGCTTTTAAGCTGCAGTATTGCTCTCAGCACACTTAATGATGGATAGCTACAGGTCTGCCCATTACGTTAGTGCTCATTAAAGTCTGTCCTGATGCCATTGTGATGACGGCACGTGAGCTAAATAGAGGTCAGTCATGTTTTACCTGTATACCGCAACATAAAAGGTACACAAATACATGCTTTCTGCAAATAAGTTGCTATTTGACTTTATTGTCATAGAGAATTCAGTCATGCACATGCAGACATATAGTATGATTTCACATTCACATGTAAACAAATATATTTAAAGGGGTCATATGATGCGATTTCAATTTTAACTTTCTCATTGAAGTGTTACAAGCTCTTGGTGCATAAAGAAGATCTGTAAAGTTGCAAAGACTAAAGTCTCAAATCCGAAGAGATATTCTTTATAAAATTTAAGAGTCAACCACGCCTACCTAAAATGGCTCGTTCTAACACGCCCCCACATGTCTACGTCACGATGTGGGAAGATTTGCATAACGCCGCCGAAATGTTCACGCAAAGAAAGAAGGCGTAACTTTTATTCTCGCTGTAGTATTGTTGCTGTCGCCATGTCGTGAAGGCGCTGTGTGTTTCGTTGTGAAAGCGGAACTACATTGTTTGGCCTTCCAAAAGAGGACATGACTAGAAATCAGTGGTTAAGTTGTATTTACAACACTGTTCCAGAACAGTTCAACCCAAATATTCAGATGTGTGCAGCACATTTTATGGAGGACTGTTTCTTGATCCTGGAAGAGTGGACTACAATGCCGGCTGTTCTGACTCACAGACTGTAAGTACGTTTTTTTAAATTAAAGAATTTGCCACTGATGATTCAAACGCGAGTTTTGAGCAGTGTAGAGTAGCGCTTGTTGTTTGTCATTTCTCCAATCACAAATGCAGACATGGTTTTATGTTTACGCAGCGCGATGCAACACGTAAAAAGACAGTATATGTCATTATAATCCGTAATTATGCACCCACTGGATGCAACAAATGCCTCGTTTATAATGGGTTTGAATGTTTTTGTCTCATCGCTCCGGCTGGGACACGGCATCACAGTATGGTAAGGGGCATAACATTTCCATCACACGCTTGAGGTATTCGACCAATCACAATGCACTGGATAGCTGGACAATCAGAGCACACCTCGCTTTTCAGAACGATGAACTTTGTAAAAATCGACGCGTAATGTACAGTATGTTGAAAATAATGTGTTTTTTGAACCTCAAACACATTTCATTACATCAAATACACAAAATAATGTTATTTTTAGCAAGATCATATGACCCCTTTAAATAACAGTTTTGAAGTTGACATGTTTATAAATAGTTCCTATGATTTTGAAAGTAAATGTAGAGGTTAAATAAAACAAGTATGATATTATAGTGTGTCCACCAATCTGATTCCTGGGATTCCTAAACCCAAACCTGGTAATGTAACATTTTTCATGGACACCATGTGATGAATTTTATGAAGTTTGTTTATCTGTTTCCATAAGTTTGGGCTCAGTCATAAAGATTCACCCTGACACGTCAAAGTTAAGTATGTTTTTTGAACTATTAAAAGAATCTCGGGGGCTCTGAGACCCCTACACAACTCGAGTCAATCTCTCTTTTCCTTTCTAGTCTGCATAGTAATATTTTGTATAAGGTCGACCTTTAAGGTTACTAATAATATACTTCTTAAGATATTGTTTTGAAGGGGCTTGTGTGTTGTATTTCCTCTGCTGTCTTTCCTTTTGCGCAGCCCAAGGTGCACTAACCAAGCACACCCCCTTGTTCTTCGCTGTGATTTTGTTTTTTGACCCCATGCTGTCGGAAGAATTTTGAATAACAGACTCCTGCATGCTACTTGTTTTCAGCAAGGCCTCATGTAATATGGATAGGGGTGGCACATTTATTGAAGTTTGATTTAAAGTGAGGGGCAAAAAAAGAGATCTTGTCATAAATTATTTTACTCATATCCAGCCCTGGCGATGTATGTTGGATCGTTAAATAATGCATCAGCCAGCTCGTAATTAGGACAACAATAGTCCTTTACCACTTGAAGAAAACTCAAGCCCTGTCTTCCGTTTCCCCCCCTAGTTTTCAAATGAACGCAGAAGACACCTGAGTGATCTCTCCACAACACATTTCTCCTCTCTAAATGGCAGGCAGTGTTTTAAATTCATATTTCACTCTAAATGATATAGGTTATCATTCCGCCGCTCATTATCATTTAGACACAAAATAAGCAGCAGTAATGTGCCCTGGAATGCAAGTCACCAGCCTAATGTTACTCCCAATAATATACATGCATATTTGTCTCCGTGATTATTGCCAGCCGCGGCGCACATCGTTTGATTCTAATGCAATGTGACAAAATGTAAGAACACTGTAAAAGAGAGGCAAACACGCAGGAGATAGTGAATTAATTATATATCACCGCATTTTTTTCCACCGTGAGATAACACCTTTGGAGGAAGTGCCCAGGTGCATTAATAACCTGACAGGACAAATGGGCAATCTCCCACGTCGAGCCATTACGGCACATTTATCAGTGACCCGCACGCTTTCCACGACTACAGTTAGAGTCCGTGCAAGTGTGTTTAGACAAAGACAAAGGCATTACCTGCATGGAAACCCCTCGTGCTATTAAAGGCTTAGCCCTGGTGATGTGAACTGGATATTAAATATCCTTTATCTTAAATTTCCCTCTCAGCCTCGGGTAAGCCGATATCTCTCTGCGCCTCACCCTCATATTGCTCTATTGCTGTAATAAATACATAGATATCAATGGTGGTAAGTTTGTCCCAGTCTGAAAAGATTACGTGTGCCTGGCCTGCTTTAATAATGTACGATGGCTTTATGTTTATGCATAAAGGAGGAGTTGTGTAAGAGAGCTCGCCGGTGAATGACCATTGTTCTGGTGACACAGCGAAGCAGTTAAGTGCACAAACACAGGGGGTAGTGAAGGCCATCTGGTGCTCCTGAGGGAGTACGCTCACCTGTATTTGATCCCTCACTCTCTCTCCCTCTCACCTTCTGTCTCGCAACTTTCTTCAAGGCTTGTGTGGAGCTCCCTCTGGCTCCGGCTCGGTCCCCGGAGCCCGCGGGGTTGATGAAATTAACCTACACGTGGAGCTCTTTTCTCCCTTGCTGCCTCCGAGTTGTACGGAGATGACTTTAAAAGAGTCGCACTTTCCGTTTCCATCTCAATTTCCATTTTCCTGCCGCTCCCTCTCCGCGTAACATTTTTAGCTCTGGAGAGCTTGTTTGCTAAAATGGGGATTTGGAAATGATATGGAAAATGCGCTTTTCCAATATCCCACACCCCTAAGGCTGTAAATACTCATTTGTGTCAAGGATTACTCTCAGTAAAACAGTAACATGTCAGGGCCTCTTCCTCCAAAGCGTAGGACTTTATCCATCCACGTTAAATCATCCTTCTCCAAATACTCACACCCTTTTACGTCTCCCCTAACCGGCCTGACAGAAAGCAATAAATCTGATGTGCACGCTAGCTTTAACCAACTCCTGTAAGATAAGGTTTACAAATGCTACAGCATCCATTACACAAGCGCAGGGGTGAGTCGCTAGAAATACGAGGATCTGGCTCATAACTCTCTTATTATGAATAGCCCCAAACGAAAGGTCATGGTCATGACAACCATGTGATGGATGTCACCAGTGCCCAATTAAATCTCTCAAAAAAAAGGCGCCTCCCAGCGCTCCAGTTCCTTATTAAATACGGAACTGCTAAATCAACAGTCAGAGGCATGGGTGCTGTTTTCTCATCTGCTTTTGGACAAGTGCTGGCCCAGCTGTGAATTATTCATGCTGTTGATAAGAGGGTCAATAACATAACAAATCCTCCTTATTAATGTTAGTAGCGAAGCCCAAAGGTCAGTCAGTAACTTTTCCAGTGTTCCAACTCTTTTTTTTTTTTTTTTTCGTTTCTAGACAAACACCGAAAGCAACGGTGTAAATCTGTGTTTGTTAGCAAGCAAATATTAGCCGAGTGGCAGCAAAAAGCTTTTGATTCATAACTGCCTCTGTCGTTGCTATCTGCTTCCCCTGTGTCTCTCACGCGATGTGTGTCTATCACCGTTTCCGTTTGCTTTGCAGGTATCCGGCCTCCACGCCGTGTACGTTATCCTCCTAAAACAAAAGAGAGATGAGTAGCATACGAGATGAACACGTGAGGTGCGGACAACTGTTGCACGCTACCTAAATGCCAAGGCAGAGGGGTTACATCGAAAGCTTGTTAGTCTCTCAGCTTGACCACATAAAACTAAGATTAATGTGCGCCATAAGATACGTTTCTTTCTTTCGTTTGGTTGAACCTACGCTGCTTCTTTTGCCTGGTATAGGGAGTGCGGGAATATAGATGATGATAATAATAATAATGTCATTTTGGACCGGAATCTCTGTCATTACCTGCTGTAAAGTGCTTCTAATTGATATCTCTAGAGAGATAATGATTGCAATGCCCTCCAGGAAGATATTATTACAATATTAACCTTTGTATATACTTTTATGCGGAGAACTCTGGAACATTAAGTGATCTGTAAATCTTACTTGTGCACTAATGTGGCTGCAGAAGAATGGCGTTTTGGAGGCGTGCCCTTTTTCGCTGATTAACTATGTCCAGGGTTTTGGTCACTGTGGAGAAATGGATGACGGGGTGAAGTCATTTTCCAGACTGAGAAAAGGTTTTCGACTGAAGGACTACCAAGATTTTGTTTGTCCTCCTGCCAGATGGGCTTAGAGAGGTGGATGGCCCGTGGCCGGGGGCAGCCAGTCCAGAAGTATATGGGAAAAAAGAAGTTATTTTTGGACAACGCCGTCACCCCGCAGATAATTGGGACCCGCCGCGGTCGCCCGTCCCTGCACTTTGGCAGTGGATCGGCCTGACATTGTAGCAGCAGTGGCTGGCAGCATTCAGACAACACAGGACAAACACTAGGGGAATGCTGCGGAATGGCACACTGTGAAGAGGGAAGCACCGCAGATGCAGCTGAGAGGAGAGCAGCTACAGCAGGCTGTTTATGTATTTACTGATATTGCACTGTAAAAAACATACACGTAGACTTAATGATTTAAGAAGCAGAAACACACTCGCCAGAGAGATTCTTTTGCACTGCCACAGAAAACAACTACATATTTTCAGTTGACATGCTGCAAATGAAAACAAATTAATTCAAGGAATGCTGAGAGAGAGAGAGAGAGAGAGAGAGAGAGAGAGAGAGAGACTGGAGGGTGGTGGCATCGTCAGAGAATGATTTAAATCCACAACACAGAAAATGCATCCAAAATGGTATCTGTGGTTTGGGAGATCTAGAATGCAGGAAGTGAATGTGAACACAGAGTAGGTGACCTCTGCTCATGGCTGTCTGGTGGGCTTCTCTAGCTAAAAAAAAAAAAAAGCCTGCAGTACTGCCTCTGGTCTATAGAAAGCGCACTGCTGACCCTGTGCTCTGCCCATACTTACAAACTTTGAAGGGAGATGCATCCTATAGGACATAATGCTGGCTTGTGTATACTAAATGCTTTAAAGTGTTACATACACTATCATTCAAAGTTTGGGGTCAGCAAGGTGATAATTCATACTTTTATTCAGCAAGGATGCATTAAATTGATCAAAAATGACAGTGAAACATAAAGGCTGTTCTTTTGAACTGTCTATTCATTAAAAAAAATTCCTAAAAACAAAATAATGGTAAAATAAAAACGGTTTCCACAAATACATCAAGTAGCACAACTGTTTTCCACATTGTAATAAGTAATAAGAAATGTTTTTTTGTGAGCACAAAATCAGCAAATTCAGTTTTGGCCACACAGGAATAAATAACTTTTTAAAAAATTCAAATAGAGAAAAAAAAGTAAAAGTAATTCACAATATTACTGTTTATAATGTATTGTTTTATTAAATAAATGCAGCCTTGGTGAGCATCACAGACTTTTCAAAAACATTAAATAATCTTACACCCTCAAACTGTTGAATATATATATATATAAGGCGTAACTCTATGTAAACGCAGAAGAAAAAACAATAGACCGGAGTTTTTTTTTTCTCCACCCTATCATGATCTTTTTTAGATTCCATTGTCCAAGGCTAGTTGATGACCTAGAAAGATTCCTCCCTGCTGCTTAAATTAGTTGTTTCATACTTTTGCCACAAAGCCTGCGGTTTTCACAGATGACTTGCATAACTGTTGCAGTGAGGTAAGATAATTAGCTGATAATTTGACAAGTTACTACCACATAGATGTGTCGTGGTGTATTTTCTTTACAAAACATTGTGTTCCTCTTTTTATTCTTGCTCTGCTATTGTTCTCTGCAGCTCCTGAGCTGACATTAAGCTACTAAAGCAGGCCTTTGTTCTGGGTAACTGGAGAGCATTGCTAAGTGGACACAGAGGTTGGTGTGACTGAATCACTTGTGCGGTGTGGCCGTGCCTTGCACTTTACGCTCGGCGTGATCCACAACAATAGCATATAATAGTAAAAGAGACTAGAACAGATAGGGCACTGATGGTGGGGAGAGATAGCAGGTGGAGTATTGGATATTTACAGTGATTTCTTCCATTGGGATTTTTTAATTTTTTTACATTAAATGTAATTTTTTTAATGCTAGATATTAAAAGAATGACTATTAGATTGATGACTTTGCAGTGAATTATATTGTCTCAATTTGTAAAAAATGAGCTGACCCAGGAATTCATTCTTTCATGTAGGGACTTGTTGAAGTTAAAGGTCCATGTGAACGGTCACATGGTATATTTAGTCGAGAAACACTGCTGTCGCAGTGCTGCAAATGATTTGCAGCTTTACTGTATGCAGCATTGGGTGCATGCGAGCCACACACAACTTAATGCAGCAATTGTGGTCGTATCCCAGCACCTCACCATAATCTGACCATTAAACAGTAAGGGGGGAGCAAGGAGGAGAAGACCGAAGAGGTACGCATGTCCGGTGGAAGTCATTGATGGTCTGCAAGGTTCTAATTATGTGCTAATAGCCACTGAGGAGGTCATTTGGAGCCATTAGCAAGCGCCTGTAGGTAGTTAACGGCCCACAGCATAACCCAGGCTCCTTAATGCTCCCACGGAGGCCGTTAGTTCACTGTCACCAAACGGCAGACGCCTCATTACCATGATTAGAAACCAATTGATAGGTAATAGTAAAATATGATGGCTCGCTTTCACAGAAATATGGACCTTAAAGAGGAGTCGACACTGTGTTTGAGCTGGAGCGAGTGTGATGAGTACATGCTAAGGGGTTTTGTTCTTATTTTCAGTGTGCAGTAAAACAATAAGTCATTTTGGAGCGGTTTAAGTTAAAGTCTCGTGTCAACGTTCGGTCTTTTGCTTTTCCGAGTCTCAAGACTATGCTTAAGAGCAGCCAAAGTTATAATGAAGCGACTAAGACACTGATTAGCCAGCTAATTTTTCCCAATGCTAATGTTGTTGTTTGTTTTTGTGTCATAGCTCTTCTTGTCAAGCAAACTCTCACACAGTGGCTTCTTTTACTAAGAGATATACGAGTGATGGATTCTCAAAAATGGCCTGGATGTTTTAAGCATGTAATCATTATTAAATCTCTTATGCTCAGCATTGTCAGTAATCAATCTGAGTCAGATGTTTTCGTTTAGATATTTTATTTTTTTCCCAGCCAGACATTGCTTCAGATGATTTAAATTAGCATTGGTCCAGTTATCAGTCATAGACATTATACACTTCTCTCAGTTCATCAATGCCGGGTGGGATTTTGGAGCAGCGTTCAGAAGCATTATCTAAACTGTGGCCTGAAGAATATGGAGAACGTACAAACGTATAGTCTCATCAGATGCTGAAAACCTAGAAGTCGGCTCTAAATATTTGCGTCTGTAATATTTGACTAAATCATCGTCAGACTTGTAGATCCGCCACACATGTATTCCACTCCTCGCTGAAGAGAAAGGGAAACCGTAATGGAGTTGGGAGAGCTTCGCAGAAGGCTCACATAAGGGACCAATGTATCAGATCCTGATGAGAGGATATGGAGTAAATACGCCATAGCGTGTGTTTGTTATGCTAGTGTGCCTAGTTAGCCGATGTCATACTTTAAAGAGTAATTGATGTGATTCTTAAGTGCAATTTTAAAAGTTTAGAGTCACAGAAGGTTCAGAAAATCAGATTGTTTGAAATTGTGCTCACTCGCTTCTCATTAAATCAGTCACTGTGATACTTTGAGAACATTTCTTCATCAAAGACCTGGAACAGATTATGCTCTGAGAAACTCAATTTAAAAAGTAATGTAGCCCCCCCTTCTTCCATATGAGAAAACCATTCTGGTGTGTTTGTATGTAGATATAAACTAGGCACAGCATTAAACCATCAGGCTGCTCCTGGATAAAATGCTTATGCAGTCATTTATTTGCTCTGTCTTAAAGTGACACTTGCCCCACATATCTCCCATCTCTCTCTCTCTCTCTCTCTCTCTCTCTCTCTCTCTTTGTGGCTGATTAGGAGTACATCACTTCCTTGGTCATTGCTCCGTTGAATTAATTTGATAAACTTGTGAATTATCAGGACATCTGCTAAAAGATGCTAAATAGCTGCTTTCAGTCCAAGTAGATGGAGAGAACTAACATCTTCATATTTTTTTTCTTCTTCTTTTTCTGAACACTGGCATGTCTGTTTTAGAGGCCTACTGTTTTGGACAGATACTAGACGCAGTGCTGATAGGCTCGCACTTAAATTCCCATCAGAAAGAATTTTGGAGAAACTATCATACCCAGCCATGATCGCTTTATCTGTCCTTCTGACTGCTCAGACCTTGAGTCATTCTTTTTCTGTGGCTGACACTTTGTTAGCAGTTATGAGCGTGTATTGAAAATAAAATGCGCAGTGTTTGCATGTACTTTGAAGTCTTGAAATATTTACACTGGACGTGTGTGGTCTTGATCTAATAGTATAAACAAACCCTGTGGGTTACTCTCTGAGTAGTGTATTACCCACAACAGCTTTTTCAGTGTCACAAAAATAGCTAGTCCAGCATTACTGATGCAGTAATGCAAAATGAGCAGCACACAAATCTCAGCTTTACTGCAGGAAATATCAGTATTCATGTGTTTTTAATTTTACACAAACATAACGAAACACAGTTTAAGTGACTTGACTGTGTGTATGAGTCGATATGTCCTGGAGTGTGATCTAAAGCTATTTAAAACTGTATATTCTTAATCATTATACAGAGTCTTCATTACCGCATATTAAGTGAGAATCTACATGGATTTTTTTTTCTTTAAAAATTAATTTGCAAACTGAAAGACCGTTTAAAATGAACTAGTGGAAGCAAATAAATAAAAACATAGTGAAAAGGATTTAAAATATAAACTTTCCCTTTCACATAATTTATATTGAGTTTAATCCAAACCTGTTTTGTGAATAAACAGCTCATGGATGTCTTTTGTCAAGGACTTCAATATATTTATAAAAGTACACAAATACAGTACTGTGTGAGTGAGTGTGTGTGTGTGTATGTATATATGTACAGTGTTGGGGAAAGTTACTTTTAAAAGTAATGCATTACAATATTGCGTTACTCCATAAAAAAGTAACTAATTACGTTACTTAGTTACTTTTTATGGAAAGTAATGCGTTACGTTACTTTTTAAATCTGGACAGGGCTTGCTTGTTTGATTTTTTTTTTTTAAAGTTATATTTTTGGCAAATATAAAAGCCTTTTCACACCAAAAGTGAAATGAATAAGCCTCAGGCTGAAGGGAAAGTAAATTTACGTCCGTACAGTAGAATGCAGAAGAAGAAGGAATTTCAACACACTTCAGCAATAAAAAAACACAAATGTTTGTCTAGAGTAATTTGTGCTTATTAGTACAGTTGAACTGGATCATCGAAGGTCAGAAGCAAAGACATTGGTTAATAGAATGGGATTAAATACATAAAGGATATTTGTGTTGTTTAACATTTAGTTATTGCAGGTTTGCGTCATATTCTGAGTTGCATTATTTTTATTCATTTTGAGGAATACTGAATCTGTGTCTTTTTGTGTGTGTGAGTGTGTTGAATTAATGCATATTCATATGTATTTTGAACTACAGTAACATCTTCTGATTTCTCTCAACATGGGGACAGGAGAGCTGACAATCAATAAATTGAAAAAAAAAGTAACTTACCGTTACTTATTTCAAAAAGTAACTCAGATATTATCTTGTAAATTAAAAAGTAATGCGTTACTTTACTAGTTACTTGAAAAAAGTAATCTGATTACATAACTTGCGTTACTTGTAATATATTACCCCCAACACTGTGTATGTAAATATATATATATATATATATATATATATATATACAATTTCAATTGATTTTAAACTCATTAAAATCAATAATTTAAATCGATTTTAAACTAAACCTGTTTTGTGAATAAACAAGCTCATTGATGTTTTTTCAAGGTCTTTAACATATTAATAAAATGTACACACATACAGTGCATTGTGTGTGTGTGTGTGTGTGTGTGTGTGTATATATTAGCATATATATATATCAATAGTATGTATTACAATTACTTGTATCTATGTAAGTAGTAGCCTATGAAATATTGTTAAATGCACAAATAAAACAAATTAAAAGAATGACCATATAAACAAATAAAGAAACATTAAATCGGAATCGACTGCACTTGATTAACTACAAGCCTCATCTTTCAGCAAGACAAGGACTACAAAAAAAAAGCAATCTGAAAGGATGCCTTGAGTCCTCCCTCCTCCCCTAGTGCATGCACCTGTTGCTCGCGGGCAGCCAGGAGTCACGTGACTGGAACCGTCAGGATCTTTCGACCTTTTGATTCCTGTTACAAGTTGATATTTGCTGAGACAAAATGATCAATCTCGAATGCTGCCCTTCCAAACACAGCAGACAACGTGACAATTTTACCTTATTCTCTTGCTTTTGCACCAAAATCCATAAAATGGATAGCAGCCAAACCGAACGCATCCACATTTGTTTGTTAGCGTAAAAGCCACGGAGAAGTAAACAGACAAGAAACACAGACGAGCGATTCACTTTAATACAGCTGCCCCACTTTATCCGCAACAAATGCCTTCAACTTCATTTAACCCCAAGCACTTAAAAATAAACGACAAATAGAGAGCGCGATAAACATACTTGTGTGTGCAGCAGATCTCTGCCCTATATTGTTAGGAAAGTGCATGTTGAAGTCCATATGGCAACTTCCTTTTGACCTGCTTTCCCGTCCTCGTCGTGTATTGTCAGGCCTGTCACCGATAAAGAATCACTTGACTTGCTATAACAAGTTCAAAAGAAACAGAGAATCCATGAAGAATTGAGTAAAGGAACACCCCTACTGCTTTCGCTATCATTCCCATTGAGATAGCGATATTATTGATGGGATGGTTATGCTAATTTCTTTAGAGGCACAACTTTTATTTTGGAATTTGTTCAAAAAGGAATTTCATACACATCAGACTGGAACATGCGGGCTGAATTCCTGAGCGTTTAAGGGGCAGCATGGGAATCTGATTTTCATAGTGAATAATGAATGTGCTATCTTTTAAAACGTGTGTTTTGTCTGGAAAGAAAATAAAGAGAAGGCGAGCCTTTGCCTCGGGATTTAATAACGATTAATGTTCCTTTGAACACACTAAATATCACAAAGACACAAGTGTGTAGTGAAGCAGAAAGAGAAAGAGGAAAACCTTCCACTTTGCAACTTGTCACAGGGTAACAGTTCTCTGGATCACGTTAGGAGTGAGAAGCGTTTTGTCCTGCCTGTGTAAATACGCCGTATCATTAGATGTCACCAGCTCCTAATGCAGAAATCATTCATGATCAGTCTTATTGATTTGATTTTTCTAATTAAAGGTCCTGCTGTAAAATAACTGCGTTATGGTAATACACATAAATGCATAAATAATATTAATAATTTCTTAAAGATTGCGCCTAATTATAATGCATGCTAGGATTTTTATTTTATTTTATTAAAAAAAAAATTATAATTGTTGGGCACAATATATAGCCTATGTGCTGTGTGGGGAAATGGAGAAGTTTTTAATTGTTTTAACCACCTGCCTTTCCCCCCTCTTCCTCCTTATGATTTATCTGGATATATATCAGAATCAATAGAATCAATCTAATAACCGATCGATAATCAAATCAGTCTCGCATCCGTGTCATTTTCTTCAAAGTCACATGCACTCGCGTTCCCATATTGTTGTTATTATTATTTTTTTTATTACCAAAGCGCTCCCATAATTACAACATAATCATTATATAATCCCACAACAAAGAGTTTATTGAATCAGTAGCTTTTGTCAGCTGCCGGGACACTGAATGTACAATTGCGTTATTCTGCGTCTCGTTCCTCGTGTAGAAAAGCAACATCGGCCTGAGCGCTGAAGTTCAGCCCCAACAAAGTTTCATGTCCTCACCGAAGTACCTTTTCAGAGGACCTTCTCCCACATCTCTGAGCGCGTGTCTCGACCGCTGTCTGGACCCTTTTCCTCTTTCTGTGATGAAGAGGGAGGTTGTTGGTTAGGCTACGCGCCCCGCTGAGTGGCAATTTCATCTCATATTTACAGACTGATAAGCTTTCTCGTGCATTTGTTTTAAATATGCGCTCCTGTGTGACGCGTTAGCATATAAGAGTGCGAAAAAAGCGCGTCGCGTCTTGGCCGGTCTCTGTTTGTGTGCATGCATGTGTGTGTGTGTGATTGCGTGCAACATAACCGGCTTATTTACATTAAATACGCCACAAGGTTACAGTGCAGATGAGCGTCATTTTATCACTCATTACTTCTCTCTTATACTGACTGATGCTCGCGCTCTCCGCTCATCTCACTGGACTTTTTCTCGAGGATACAAGACTTCAGATACTTTCCCCAAAAGGTAAGCACATTTATTTCGCAATTGCAGCTATTTGTAGTGTTTTTCCACGGTGTTCTTTAAACGGCGACAGGCATCAAAGCCAATTACGCCTCGTCTGAATAACGGGGCTGACAATGTGAGTGAGGATAGACAGATTTTAATAAGTGTTTACAGGGAAGTCAAGGTCAATAAGATGATCCGATGGAGTGAATTTCGCCTTTGAGTCTCTCCGCGTGGGGGAAACAGACGATTCGAGATGATATTCCGTGCACCGGGGCTGTTTTATCAAGGGTTCATGCTTTTAGTCCCATCAAATGCCGCAAGACTCTCTGCGCTCTCTGTGAATGGGCGACAATGGAGTGTCTTTTTAACGGTACAATGCGTTTCACCGTCCACATAGGGGGAGTCCGAACAGACAGATGAGGGGATGTCTTGTGATGCTGACCGATCGCTATCAATGAACGCGTTTATATCGAGAATAAACTCAAAGGCGCTTTTTCATCACTCGGGATGCGCGAGGAACTGTTGGGGAACGGATTCGCGAAGAGGACGATCATAACAGGTCCGAAGCACGCGCGCGCGCGTGTGTCTATACTTTAACCCCCTCAGCAGTATAAGAAAATGATCAGCTCAATTATGTGGACATGCTTCATTACTCAATGAAGACAATCTTTCGCAACGCGTCCGGATGAATTTAAAGGTAAGAAGTGGCTAGATCAGTAGTAGGCTCGCGGATGGATTTCGCTCGATTCGCTTTCTAAAAGTCAGTTTGTGCTAATGATGTGTGTGTGTGTTATTCTATTTCACTATTTGTTTGAAATAGACGCAGTATTAATTGTCTAAGTCGATGTCGCGTAATAAAACGGCTTCATAATCGAAAGCGTTTACTGGAAGCCATTGCACGCGCTTAGATGAACTTACTCTAAAGAAAGGGAAAAAAAATAAAAAATACACGCCGTTGTATTTTAAATTTGGCTCTTGCAAGGCTAACTTTCTTAATTAAGTGTAAAGACACATCGCGCATTATTACTGTAAGGTGGACAGAAGCTTTCCAGGGATGCGCACCAGATTCGCTCGCGTTGGCCAAGCAGAGATATGGAGCTGTAAGAAAGTTTCCTCAAATCTCTGCTCAAACTTTCTCACTTCAGCCCCAAGGGCTTTGCGTTTAGGATTTCAGCTGAAGTGAACACAGATCGGTTGGAGAATTAGGATCAAAGTTACCCGGTGCATGCCATGTGTCAAAACTTGTGAGATGGAAGAGCCGGTGAGACCTGCCATTTTGTGCTGTGATCGACCTCTTATGAACAGAAGCCTTATGATGGCATTCAACAACTGAGGGCTAAATGTCATATCAGACTTAAAAACCTTTTTATCTGCGGAAAAAAACACACGCACATCTCCCCTGGAAATGGAGATTTGAACGACTGTTGCGAACATTGTCGCTTGGGGAAATGATGTTTTATGGAGAGAGAGAAAAAAAAACAAGAAAGTTGTAAGAATTGGAGATTGGGATAGGAATGAGTGCGGGAATAATTGAAGAAAAGATAAAATGTTGTATGTTGGCATGATTGTGAGCTGCGTTTCGACACTCAATAAAATCATTCCGCGCATTGTTTTACGCATATTTTGCTACTTCACAAATTATAACACTGTCAGGGTCAGAATTATAATATGACACATTGCATCATGCGTCTATTGCGCGCACTTCAGGTGGTTAATTCTTTATGAAAGGTCTTTATAAATCTATCAGAATTGATTTGCTGTCTCATGGATTCAGATCCAGGTGCAGATTTCTCCTGTCACTTTATATGAGATGACCCAAAACTTGTACTTAAGGAAAAGACTATTAAAAACACACACTCTCAGACATACACACGCACACATACAGCTACTTTTAGTTTGTTTGCATCTTTCATTATGTTGAAATGAGATAACAGTTTTTTCCTCAGGTTCATTGTTCATAGAAAGGGACAAATAGCAGGCGGCACAGATGTACCGTCATTGTTTAACGGATATTATGTCTGTAATAGTGTCTGGGCGTAGACATTTTTGTCAGCTCTTTTCATTTTTCTGATTTGAAATGACATTGTGATGTAGTCAAGTCACACATTCTTTTCAGAATCCCACACAATTCATTTGAAAGGCCAGCATTAACATGACCACAAATATAGCCTTGTAAGCTCCTTTATAAATTAAAATAAATAAATCAATAAACAGTATGTTGGATTATTGTGGACAGTGAGAAAGGGAGAGAAAATAGTCATGCATTACAATTGAGAGGCCATCAGAATTGAGGTGATCGTATTATGTGAAATGTGTGATTTATTTAACAGCAAGCTTGAATCGTATTTAATTATGAACTAATCTAAAATTGTTCCTAGACTACAGTATTGATTTGTAATCATTGTCTTTATGCTAAATAATGTGTGTTGTTTTTATGCTACATTTAAAAAAATATATTTTACTAATGAGAAAAATAATAAAAAATAGCTGAGGCACAGGATAGCCACAGTCGTAGAGGTGTTGTTGATGTTGCAAATATTGCTAATTGCAGGATTATTTTTTTTATTAATTAATTTATTTTTGGTCTTCACAAACACATTAGCTGCTGAAAATGTATATCGTGCTCACATGGAATTTATCATCTATGAGACAAAATGTTTTTTTTGGGGGAGGAAAAATATCAAACTCGTTTAAATGCAGTGAGAGAGAGGGTGTTATGAAGACCCTTGTGAATACACTCTGCCAGTGCAACTGATAGCAGTTCGATGGGGCTAAACAGACCAAGCCAATCCTGTCAAAATGTCTCCTCCCTGGTGTGTACGCTCTCATTTACATATGCGTCTTGCACTCATTCGGCAGGGAAAGTGTGTGTTGTGTGGCAGAACTTGGCAGCGTTCAAGAGCGTTAGCGTGTCCCTAGGTCTGCGTGCTCGCCACCGCCGTCACCAGTAACCCCGGTGTGTGGAGGTGCACCTCCCCAGCCTTTGCCACGGCCGAGGGCAGGGCAGTGCCAGCGGGCAGGAGAGACGAGCCTTCTATCTTTCTCTCTCTCTCTCTCTCTGTCTTCAGGCCTGTCAGTCTCCAGCTTAGCCGGCTGGATCTGTGCTTGAGCCTTGGAGACTTGATCAAACAGCCATTCCACACTTAAATGCCTCCCCGCTCCTTTTAATTGGAGGAAATTGTCTTCCAGATGCCCGGGCTCTAGCCAGGCAACTCGGGGGGGACAGTATGGCAGGCAAGGCCGCGGCTTTTAGGTATTAATTGATATGTGCTGTGGAGACACCGACCCCGTCGTCGCCCTCATTGCCTTCCTCTCCAGCTCTGAAGTCTCAGGCCTTTCCCCTCGTGGCGGAAGAATCCGCCTAAACACCAGGAGTGTCGCGTTTATTTGTTGGGGGCGTTCACATGATGCTGTTGGATTAACAAATAATGTTAGTGACCTTGATGAGGAAGGTGATGTTAACTCCTGAGAAAAGAATCTATCTTTGTTTAATGACATTTTAAAATATTTTACAATTACGCTCACTTTTTTTATTGGTGTTGATGGTTCTATAAAGAACCTTTAACATCCATGGAACCTTTCCATTGCACCAAAATGTGCTTTATTGTGGAAAAAGGTTTTTTAAATTTTTTAAATATTCTTCAAACTAAGAAAAGTGTCTCTTTTAAAAATTACTCACTGACGTTCTTTAGGGAACACAAAAATGGTCCTTCTATGGCCTGTGATGACTATCGATTTGGCCCACAATGCCATATCACAAAAAGAGGGATAAAATGTCATTGAAACATATATTCATTTCAAATGTTTATATTTACATTTTTTGTTTTATTTTTGCATTTAAATGTAAAAACAATATAAGTGAAACTGATTAAAATGTATAAAAATTTTATTTAAAATTTTATTTTTCAATGATAGATTTTAATATAACATTTAAATGAAATGTTTACTTTTCAATCAAGTTTTTTTTTTTTTTTTTTTTTGTGGCCCTTGGATGAGAAGTACCTCTGAAAGCTGTACATACTCAGCTAGGTCTCGGGGGTTATTACTACAATAGCTGGATTTCTTTAGCCTGAGGGATTTTAGCTTCTCTGTCGGCACTCATTCCCTCCACTTGTTACTCAGGGAAGATGGGTCCTTTGTAGGGGAGCCCAAGCCGCTCGCATGTCGGAATTCCTTTGCTGCAAATATTTTGACAATTTCCAGTCAGATCTGCGCAGACTGAATTTCTCTCTTGCCTCCGCCACTAGTGGTGCCGTATCAAAAGTGCAATGTGTTATTTTATTTATTTTTCATCTCTGTAGCTGTGTGTGCATAATCACCGCAACGCTTTTACACAAGTATATTTATGTGTTTCCAGACACTTTATAATCCATAACATCTGTTTCGTGCTTATTTGTGACTTAGGATTGTATTTATTGGTTAATTAAAATGCGTGTGTGTTTTCTTCCTGTTCTTGAGCCGTTGAAGGTTAAAATGCTGATAGTGACCCTTTCGAACAGACGTGACAGTCATGGTTAATGAATTGTTATTTGTCCTATCTTTGAAGGACCTATAATTTAAAAAGTGAAGGAAAGAGAAACTGAGAGCAAAGGAATACGGAAAAGAGAGCGAAGGGAGGGGGAAAAAAAAAGAAAAGAGGCGAGCTATTTAGCTGCACTGTAGCAGGAGTGGTTTGTATCCAGGGGGAAGAGTGTTGTTAATCAGGGAGAGAGGTTAAAAACGGATATTAGCTAAACGATGATGATTTATCATTGGAGGAGGGGGCCGAAAAACACAGAGGTGACTCCACTCCAGAGGCCTGGGAGTGGATCATATGGCTGCTTGGTTCACAGGTGGCTATTAGCGCAATGTTGGAGAGGGGCGGCAAAAGGAGACAGAAAAAGAGGGAGGGAGGGTGTGGAAAAAAAAAAGTAGTACTACAACTAGCGGCGAGCTGCCATTTACCCTGTATGTGCAAACGACTCTTTCACTCACTCTCTCTTTTTCCTTCTCCCTCTCTCCCTCTTTTTTTTTTTGTCTCTCCATGCTCTGCACTTGGGAACTTTCAGCTGACAGTGTGTCCCGGCCCTTGGTATCTCACAGGTAGGCTCATGTTATTTTTACTCCCCCCTAATTTCCCCTGAATACGACCCTTTTATGTTTTACACACACCACACACACACACACACACACACACACACACACACACACACACATATGCTCACGCACACACTCACACAGTCACACTAACACACGGTCAGAGTGCTTGTGCTGTTGATTCTCCCGGTAATGATGTCATTGCGATAGTGGAGGAGAGCAAATGTCTCCTGATTCCTCCATTTAACGGCTGGCTGAATTGGCTGATAATGATAGCATTGGCGTCTCCAGCCTTACAGACAGATCAGACCCTGTGAATTAGCAGCTCCTAACCAGAGAGAGAGAGAGAGAGAGAGATAGATGGCATACGGAGGGGAAAGAGGGAAGCACTGGCACTGGGAAAGAGAGGGAGAGAGAGAGATGTTGAAAGAGAGAGAGGGTGATGTATTTAACATATCTGTGCTGTGCTCTTGAACAGGCTGTGAGAGATCTGTGTGTGGCAGTGCTGATAACTGCCGCTTGATATCAGTTAGGGACATGACTGCCTGTTTGCAAAGCTCTTTAATGCCTCTGCACGTCTGTCCTGCTACTTTGAACTAAATCATAGTCACATCAGGGCCATATCATTCAATACCTGACCTTAATATTGGAATTTCTTTCACAATTAATATACTTTAAACCATTCAAAATAATAATAATTATTTTAATGGTGATTTTTGTTTTAATTAATGATTGATTTTATAAATACACTGAGCATCTTTTACTTATTTTCTCAGTGCTTTAGTTGACATTTTACAGTTTTATATTTCTAAATATGAATGCATCTTTCACCCAAATGGCTCTTTGCAAATATTTAGCGACTTTAAACACCATGCAACCTAGAACTTTTAAAACACCACATTTCCCTCCTCCTAAAGCTCTAATAGGGTTTTACTGTTTTTCTGGCGATCTTAAAGTAAATAAATAGGTCCAAATGCTAATGAGCGTTCCAGGCTTTGAACACATGCCCCTCTGTGACAGTTAACCACCCCACACCCCTCTAGCCATACCAGCATTGCCACATCTTCAGACCCTCAGTGTCATATGAGTATGCAGACCTTCCTACATTTTTCCCCCAGAACAAATATTAAGTATGTAAGTATTTGTATATCTGCTCATTTCTGTCCAAGGTTAAGGCCAAGCCCAATTTCAGAGGGTCAACACTTTTAGAATTTAGGAGAATATCACACATTTAATAGATGATAAATTGGGTTTTATTAGTATTATTATTATTATTATCATTATTATTAGAAGTAGTAGTAGTGGATTGTTTATTAGATTAATTGTGATTAATCGCATCCAAAATAAAAGTTTTTGTGTACATAATATATGTGTGTGTACTGTGTATATTTTATGTATACATAAATACATATGCATGTTTATATTTAAGAATTGTTTTATGCTTATATATTAAATATATTTATATATAATATAAATTATATGAATATAAATATATATACATGTAAATAGGTTCTACATATATACTGTATGTGTGTGTCTTTATATATACATAATAAATATACACAGTACACACACATATATTATGTACACACAAACTTTTATTTTGGATGTGATTAATCGCGATTAATCGTTGCCCAACACTAATTATTATTATTATTATTATTATTATTATTAATTAAATGTATTTATTTATTTTGTCTTTTTTCATACAAAAGTTAGCCACACAGACCCCCACCCCCCTTTAATTTAAATGTTTGAATGTCATTGAAATTGAATATTATAAGATCATAAAAGCATACATTTTGTGTTACTATCGTGTTTGTGGTGGAGGGTATACCATCTTTTGTATGGGAATAATTGCATTGTTTAAATCCTGTAGACATATATACACATGCAATCAGCCACCTGGTTGCTTTGTTTGTAGAGGGCTGTCAGTCCTGTGAGAAGCACTTTAAGTAACTCTTGCTGAAGGTGAGAGTTAAACCGTATTTACTTTGGGGAATTTGCCTTTATTTATCTGCATTAATACAGAGGTGAATTTTAAAGGGGCTCTCAGAGAGAATTCCCCTGATGCTCAGCTTACTTTACACACCTTTTAAGTCTTAAGATGTGTTTCTCCCCTCCTGCTGACGCTTACCCATAACATCTCCCACAATCTATGCCGATTTTCACAAATCAGCTTCTTTTCCCTCTCCCCCTTTCTTGTCTGTTATTGTTTTTGTTATCTCGCCTGCTCCCTTTTTTCAGTCTTGATCACGAAGTGTTGTTGTCTGTCTCTTAAGTTGCCCGTTTCATCTCTTTTGTTATGGCGTCTGTGCCAATCGTTGTAATTGGGAGAAAGCGAAGTTAAGTGAGTGAAGGAGAGAGTGTGGGGTAAGTTGCCTTGTTACTCTTCCCCACGTTTTTGTAAATAAGGCTGTCAGTATAGATCAGCCTGTGGTAATGTGGACGATCCAATCCACTCCAAACCCACACGGCTGGAGACTGGAAAAAATATAGAAGGCAATGGAAACGTGAACGTCATGTATAGACTATCTTCTCTTTTAATTTTAAATCATTCTGCATTTATATACATCGCTCCATTAAAACTTCAACATGTCGTAAACACAACTCTCCAATAAAAAAGTGCGGGGGACGAATTTACTTTTTATAAAAAGTGGGGGGGACATGTCCCCCGCGTCCCCCGCGTAATCTACGCCCCTGATAGAAGGCATGTTCAGAAAGGACAGCTTCGAGTTCAGTTACACTTCTGGAAGTTTTTACGCATGACTTCTTTGTGTCAGATCAACTGCCAGCATCCTTCATAACTTCCCGAGGTCAAACGAACGAGTACAAGGGTTACCTTTTAACCTGTTTGTTGTAGAAAAAAATGCATTTTTGGAGTTAAACAATTCAGAACATCACTGGAAGTGTACTTTTGTGTCTGAGGAAACAAGATGGCATTTTGTTTCATGCTTGCATCTGAAAGTGTTCTGTGTGTTTTCCATAAACGGTGTAAAATACATTTCCTGTGCTTTTTTAAATATAAACACGATATTTATAGTTTGGACTTTTATACATAAATGTGGGTTGGATTTCGCTAAGATGCTTAAGGGTGAATTAATTTCATGACGCTAATCAGAATGTTATGGATATCGGCTGTTTCAGAGCAAGAGCGACTTTCATAACAAGTCGAGGCGGCGATGACGTGATCGGCGCAGAGGAAGGGGCCTGTGGTCTGCTGTTGATCATTAACACTTTTCCTGTATGTGTGGCCCCCTCATCAGGCGGCTAAAAGATCATCTCTGTTTAAATTTGCATGATGATGGTACTGTGACCAGTCATCGTTAGATCAACTAACTAGAGAGATTTAAGGTTGGGCAGAAAAGATTCATGATCCCCCCCTTCCCCCGATCCTCTCTCTCCCACTTTCCGTCGTGGGAGGTCCCCTTTAAAGTGCAAACCTCAGCCCCCCTCTTGTCCCGCGTCTCCAGGAATGATGATCCGACGCGATCCTGTTTCAGTGTGCGCAGAACGTGGAAGCTATGTGAGATTTTCTCCTCGGTTTATATATTTTTCTTCCTCTCTCTCTCTCTCTCTCTCTCTCTCCCCTCAGTCTCTCTTAGCCCTCACTCAGCCCCGCTGATTGCCGTAGCCTCGGGGCTCTCCGGCGCACACTACATCCCTGTGATTATATTAATGGCCTCCCGCGCTGGGTTTGGAGGCTGAGGACGGCTGTGGTAATGCGAAGCATCACCGAGGAACGGTTAAGGAGATGGACCTCTGACCGCAGGGGTCTCGGGATCAAGGCCCAGGTGGGCCACGGCGTAGCTCCACGCTCCCTCTGGGCAGGCCACTTAACTCGCAACGCCTCAGTGAGCGCCCTAACCACAGCCGTAGCAGAGCGCGCACGAGAGAAGGAGAGAAAGAGAAATGTGATGTGGGGTTTCTGTGTCTGCTGTGAAAAAGGGAAGTTATGAGTGAGACAGAACAAATCACACCCAGAGGCTTTTGGCTAAAACTCACAAAGCTGGCTAATAATTCTCCTCTGAGAAGTATTGATCTTTATTTGTTATTATGTGACTTCTAGGCACTCTCGCACGTTTATTTGTCTTCATTAGACTTGAACAGCACCTGCAGCATTGTTACTCCAAAATGGAGTGTGTGTATTTGCGTTATTGCATACGAAAATGTTTGTTGGCTCCTGTGCTATGTGTCTGTGTGTTAGCGCCTTTATTTGGGAGGATTTGTTATTTCTTTCCCTCTAATTTGGGATTTATTGTGAAATTGCCGTGCGTGTACGTGTGTGAAATGCTGGCGTGTACTGAATATATCACCTACTGATATGTGGAGCGGGATCTGTTTGTATCCCAGAGAAGGACTTGTGCGATGGGAGCCGTGGGGGTCCGTCTCCCCTCGACTGGATGTTTGATCAAGGCACACAAGGGGTCTGCCCCGTCCCATGCTCCTCTGTTTCATCCCCTCGCCTTGGCCGCCGGATCCCCGCTTTTTCCACTTTTGTTGTCGTGAGTAATCTCAGAAGTGATCTTAATTATGGAGGCCGGGTCGGGTTCTTTCTCTACCGTCCAAATGCGCTTTTAATCAAACACTGTAGTCAGTTGGTTATGAGCAAGGGGAGGTTACTGCACACCTCCAAGCCTAGGAAGAGAGAGAAGACAGCGTCGTGGGACTGTGTGGAGGAATAGAGCAGGTGTTCGAGAGGAGCGGAAAAGCTAAAGGTATAAAATTGCACCTGGATTCTTGCTTTTGGAGAGGGTGAGTTGCAAAAACTCACTATAGCGCCATTTATGACAAATACATGGGTTTAACAAAACAAAGATCTATATCTCGAGATTTGTTGATCACAGCCGGTAAATGATTAATACGTTGGCAGATATTTGGCCATTTTGAGATCATATCAGCTGATACGTGTGCCCGCTTGGCCGATTATCAGAAGCATTATTTCTTGATGGTGTCAGTTAAAATATAAAAATATTATATGTAAAGAAATGGATACTTTTCTTTAGCAAGGGCACATTAAATTCACCAAAAGTTGACAGGTAAGACATGAACATTGTTTTCAAATAAATGCTCTTGAACTTTCCATTCATCAAAGAATCCAAAAAATAAATAAATAAAAATCAAGCAAAATATTAAGCAGCACAACTTTTCAACATTGATAATAGTGTTTTTTTTTTCTGTGCAGCAAATTAGCATATTAGAATGACACCCAAGAAAATGTTTAAATTATTATATTATAAATTAAAAGTTATATAATTAAGAAAAAAAACATTGATTTTAAATATATAAATATTTCACAATATTACTGTTCTTCACTGTATTTTTTTATCAAATAAATGCAGCCTTGTTGAGCAAGAGAGACTATCAAAAATATAAAAAATCTTGCAAACCCTAACTTTTCATCATTAGTGTATTTATTTCCATAATATTTAAAACTGTAATAATACATCTATTAACTAACTAACATTATTAACTAGTTATTTAGTAGTTACTAGGTAATTAGTTATATGTTATAATGTTTTTCATGTAATATATATTTGAAAAGGTAGGTAGGTAGGTAGATAGATAGATAGATAGATAGATAGATAGATAGATAGATAGATAGATAGATAGATAGATAGATAGATAGATAGATAGATTTATGTAGGTTCATAAAAATATTTTATAATCACAGATATCTACATTTTATTCATTACTCTGCAGAGGGAGGAGCAGTGGAGTGAGATGAAACAAGAAAGATGGATTCCATTACACATAAACATGCTTTAAGCACTGATAGGATGATCCATTGGGATTAGTGAGGAAATCCTGATGGACACTGAAAAGGTGGCCAGTCGGAGAAAAGCATTACTACACGCTCCACCGCAGAAGCCACACGCATTCATACAGAAACACAAACAAACTGGGGTTATCCTAAAGGTCAAAGGGCAGCCCTCTTAGCACAAACTCAAAGCTTAGTGTCAACCAGCTTTATAAATCAAGGATGAATAAGTGTGACTGCTTCAGTGGGCCGTGTCTGGATTTCAGGTATGCTTTATCAATTATTTGTGTAGAATGTTTTTTTTGTTTTTTTTCAGACTGTTTATGTCTATGAACAGTGTTACTTTATATTTTTATTTCATTTTAAAGCAAAGTGTCTCATAAAAAGGCCCATAAGTGCCAATTAACTGGAAGGAAGTGAATTGAAATCTTAAGAAAACAACTGAGAATTCACTTCTACGGTCTAGATCCTGCAGACGAATCCTTAAAGCTGAAAGTCGACAGTCACAGAACAAATGAGATTGTGTTCTAGTGCAAGTGTGTGTGTGTTTTCAACCAGCAACAAAAGCAAGTAAGTTCACACCGGGGCAGATTTGGATAAGAATCAGTAGTGATTTGCAGTAGGGGATCTAGATCTTCTCATTAGGTATGCATGGTGGCATTCCCACATCTTGTCTCTATATTATTAAAAGTAGTTTGCCCATAGGCTGCCTCTGTGCTGAAGGAAGTTGGACAGATGGCCATGTTTTTTTAATAGATCACAACCATATCTAAAGCACGGCAGAGGATGAGAGAAACGGATAGCACTACCTCTCTTTCACTGGCTGCTGGATTCATTCAGGGGGGCAAATGCTCCTCTAGCTATAGCCTTCATGAGTGTAGCGTTTCATTAAATAGACTCTAAAACTAATACAACATTCAGTGACTTCTCGCTGTGGATGACAAGTTAATTTGCTGTTTATGCCTGTGTATGTCACATTATATAGCAGTTACGAAGGTCTTCCGAATGGTGTGTGTGCCATGAACTGTTTTTAATCTTACAAACCCTCCTTAGCCTTTTTGTGCCTGACTGAAAGTTACTCATAACAGGATGTTTAATGTATCGCAGAGAGAGAGGGAGGGAGGGAGAGAGAGAGAGCAAGAGAGGGAGATTATGTCTATGTGGTTGCACTATTTCTTGATGTATACGCCGTGTCAGGCAGCCATTGTCTCCTGGGTAAAGAATGATAGTTCAAATACCTACCATCTCTCCCTTGGTGCTCCAAATGCTCGCCTTTGAAGTTTTTATAATCCATCTGTCATCTTGGAGCGGGGAGGGCACATGTTCCGTACCGCTCAATTATAGAATTTTCTTTTTTTACCAGCCACATTGAGACAGAAAACGAATATGGACGGTGCAGTGAGAAAGAGGGAGATAAAAACGGCATTTTGCATTCTTCAATTCCTCACCAGTTAAATGGATAGTTCAACCCAAAAAGGAAAATTAATTCATCATTTACTCACCCTCATGCCGTTCCAAACCTGTATGACTTTCTTGTGTGGAACACAAAAGAAAATATTTTGAAGAATGTCTCTGTATATACACTACAGTTCAAAAGTTTGGGGTCAGTAAGATGGAATAAATGAATACTTTTATTCAGCAAGGATGGATGCAATTGATCAAAATTTACAGTAAACTCATTTATAATGTTTCAAAAGATTTCAAATAAATGTTGTTCTATTGAACTTTCTGTTCATCAAAATCCTAAAACACTCATGGTTTCCACAAAAAATATTAGGCAGCACAGCTTTTAACATTGACAGAAATAAATGTTTCTTCAGCACCAAATCAGCATGATTTCTGAAGGATCATGTGACACTGAAGACTGGAGCAATGACTGCTGAAAATGTAGCTTTCCATCACACAAATTACATTTTATTATATTTTAAAATTGAAAACAGTTATTTTAAATTAATAATATTTTACAATATGTTTTACATTTTTTGGTGAATTATGCCTTTAACATTCAGTCTTGATTTCTCAATTCTTCTTGAGCCCAAAGCATTTACAAACTGGTACACATGCACTCACTAGTTGTGGGGGTGAAGCCTGAAATGTGATCTACTGGTTAATGAATTTTACTGAATACTGTTTATAGGCTGAATTTGAGCACCATTTTCAAGAGGCTAAAAATGCTAAATAACATTTGATCAATGAATCAAACTTTTTCATTCCATTGAAATATCTGTTTAATTAATGTGAGAACATGTCAAGAAACAGAATAATAGAGAATAACATGCATGTGACTGGGATATCCCATGCAGTATGAAGCAGAGAGGCTGTTCGACACACATCCTAATGAAGTCTGTCGCAGTGCTTGGTGGTAAAATCATTTTTAATTAGAGAATGCGGCACAGGCATGCAGAGGTAAAACTCTATTTGGAGAACACAGGAAAGACTGATACATAAAACGAGAGATAGAGGGAGTCAACAAGAGGAACCGATTCAGTTTCTTAAAGAGCAGGAAGAAAGAAAACAACAGCAGTTATAAATCAGATATCTGAAGCGTTTTACCTTTAATATTTTCTCTTTACATCACCGTTAGATCTCTTTGAGTTTCGTGTTATCAGAAGTGAATAGCGAAACATGAAGAAGGAAAGAGAAAGATGAAAGATTGTGGTCGGTAATGATAAAAGGAAACCGTACATTCTTTTGTTGTCTTTGAATCATCAATATTTGGTGTATAATTGTTTTGTTGGCATTATATATCTTCATTTATGATGGAACAACACGTAGCCCTTTTTTCTGGCTAAATAAAAGCAGCACCCATCTGCCTCTAGACCGGCTCCAGCCTCCTGCTCATAGCAAAAATAATGCGCGTCCTAATGACTTCCACATATTTGGAAATCTCCCTTTTGAAATTGGTCTTGGCAGATTATTTGCAGGTACTTGAGTTGCATCTGTTTGCAATTTCGCAAATGTGGAAGACTTTAATATGGCACTCTTACTTTGGAATGATAGGGGCTATTCTAATCCTAGGGTAGCACCGGCTGTCATCACAAAAAGACCTTCGCTTTTCTTTTTTCTTCTCTCGGCGGAAGAAGAGAAGCGAAAGACCTGACGTCCAGGTCAAGGTTAAAGTGTTAAGAAGCACCCAGGTTTGAGTCGGAGTCGGTCCCACTGTTTTGGAAAGAGTGAGAGAGTTGTAAGAGAGGGGAGTAAGGACATTCAAGCCAGGCTGGAATCATTGTGACTTCAGTTCTTGTTAGTTCTACCATGTGGCAAGCAGCTGACCAGCCTAAGCCATTTGATTCTCTCACTCATACTTTTTTTTTCTTTCAAATATAAACTCTACTATCTGTTCTACTTTCCCAGCCTGTGCTGCGCCTGAGATTTCTCTCCCTCCGTTTTTGTCTCGCTCTCTTACCCAGCAGATTGCAATTGTATAGGTGGTTACAATTACATTCATTACAGATTTCATCAGCGGTGTTTATTCAGTCTGACGAAAAATTAAAAGGCAAACTTTTAACTCCTTTGTTTTGTCCCCCCCTCCCGCTCTCTCCTGAATTTTTGGAGAGGTTTTGTTTTATTAGGAGTGAGGGGCAGGCGATGCCAGACAGGGAATTATGTTGAAAGTGTATGCCTTGCAACTTTTCTCCCTGTTGGAAATGTTTATTTGAACAGTAAGCTCATGATTTGAATATTTGTAATCCACGCTTAAATTTACAGGCCAGATGAACTTTTTGGCACAGAATCGCAACCATAAGTAGGATTTTCTCAAAAGCTTTACAAAATTTTAAGCCATTTGCATGGCTTATCTAATTTAGAGGGAGTGGGACGCCTCTCCCTTCTATTATTTTCATACCTCTGAAAAAGAACATTGTTCCACTCTTAATGTATATGCATACCTCTGCCGGCAGTCTATGGTGACCAACGTAGAAAGAACTTAGTGGGAAACAAAGGGTAAAAGGGAGAGAGGGAGAGACGAATACATAAACACATGTGGAGGGGAGAGGGGAAATGTATGCGGTGGCCGTGACGCTGGAGTGCTTTTTCACTCTGTTCAATTCAAATGAGTTTACTAGGTATTGACTTCTAGTGCTGGGAGAGGCCACCCATCTCGTAGGCTGGCGGTCTTCTCGGCGCTGCGCACTTTCTTAAATGATGCTAATCAGTCCGGCGGGGCCTGGCCTCTGTCCACCATCAGTTTTTCTGTAATTCAGATGTGGTGAGAACCTGAAATTAAACATGTATGTGTGTGCGCTGTGAATGGAAGTGTTGAGATGTGTGTTTTAGTGTGTGCGTCAGGGTCAAGGAAAACCAAATTAGCAGATAGGGGAAACTGCTGAAGCTCTGGCGTTCACTTGGTCATGTTGAGGGTGAATGTCAAGACGATTTAGCTGCTGCCCCATCTGCTGACTGGCTTCGACTCGTGGGTTTTTTCATGGGCATCGTACACGATTCAAGGTTTCTTCTTGTTTACGGTCCTTCAGATAAGTTTATAGGTTGAATAGTTTATTTGTGTTGTCGTGTTGTGTCTATATGCGCGTGTGTGTATGTTGACAGCAGGCCGAACAGCTGACTCGACGGTGTAGCCGTTGCCCTTGTTTCGGCTTGGCTCTCGGTGGTGTGAAAAAGCTCCTTCTTTGAGGGCATTATATAGATTAATGGTTTGGGCCAAGGGCTCCTGGGAGGCCTAGCGTGAAGCCTTGGACTCGACTGGGATGGAAGGGGGAGCAGAGAGACTGGAGCCCCGGCCTGCTGAAAAGCAAACACAGGCTTCTGGTCTGGATCTGGAGGGATGGAGTCGGAGCGTCATCTGCTCCAAGCTGCTCATTATATCAGCACGACCCTCCTCTCCTCGCCAACAAAGACACTAAACACTCACCAACACGCACACACACTTAGTCACTTGTCAATAACACAGTCCACTCGTATATTTACACATTTGGTACCCAAATTCCACCAACACGTAAGCATCCTCACACACACGTCACAGAAACACAGACATATGGATGCCCATTCCCACCTCATAGTAAAAATTCTAACAGTAGTTGTGACTTTATTTCTCACAATTGTCAGATGTAAAGTCGCAATTATAAGAAATGAAGTCTCAGAATTAAGGCTATATCTCATAATTTGGACTTTATAAATCACATCTGCCTCACAACTGTGACTTTATTTGTCATAAATGTGAATTTATTTATTTTTTTATAATTGTAACTATATTTCACAATTATAACTATTTCTTGTAATTGTGACTTTAAAACACAAGTGGGCCCACCGGTGGGCCAGTGACAGTTAACAGGTTAAATGTCACAATTGTAACAACTGCTCATAATTGTGACTTTATAACTCACAATTTCAATTTTATTCACCGGATCTTGACTTTATATCTCACAATTGTTACTTTATTTTTCATAATTGACTTTATATTTTGCAACTGTAATTATTTCTCATAATTGTGACTGTATATCTAACAGTTTTTATGGACACACTTTATTTTATTGTCCAAATCATTAACTACAACTTTTGCCTCGATAAACTTCTAATATGTTTAGGTATTGGGTAGGATTAGGGATGTTGAATATGGTCATGCAGAATATGTGCTTTATAAGTACTAATAAACAGCCAATATGTTATCAGTCATGCTACTAAGCAACTAATTAATAACGATAATTGGTTCCTATACTAAAGTGTTATCATTTTTACTTTATTTCTAGTTATTGTGACTTTATATCACATGTTTGTAGCTATTTCTCAGCATTGTGAATTTATTTCTTATCTTAAAATGTTCACAATTACCTTTTTGTTTTTTTACTCTGGTGGAGAAACGGGCTTCTATACATTACGCAGCCTTTCATTTACCAAGCAAGCGATTCCACCTGCTTGGAGAATAGGAGACTCTGCTAGTAATATCCAGGACAAATACCAGTCAAGAGTAGGTGTGAGTATTAAATATGTTGTATTTATTAAGTGTTTTGTATAATATAATGTATTTATTATTATCATCATCATTATTATTTTCCTAGAGAAGGTCAAAGCTCTGTCTCCCATGTGTGAGAAATGAGAATGCAATAAATGAGAATCCTATTACACATACGCACACACATACACATGCTGCGGGTGAGGGCCAAGGCCTATTTTTTCTCAAGGCCTGGTGGACAATCAACAAGCATGTGTTAATGAAAGGTGAAATAAAACTCCAGAGGATGTAAACAGCACATTAACTCACAACAGGTTCTTTGTTGTCTTGGCGCTGATGGCTGTGTTAAAGACTGATATTTCATAACTTTTCTTGTTATAAGGACAATAGCTTAGGTTTCTGTGTGTGATTTTTTTTCTTTGCAGATTTGAGCACATTCCAGATAAGATTATGTTTGCGAGCGTGCAAGCGCACCTGCATAAAGCGGAGAGTGAGCGAAAAAAACAAACTAAGAAACTTGGTTTGTTGGAATTTGCGAATGTTATCCATTCGCCATTTAATGTAAATATGTGCTCTGTTGTCGGAGCGTGATCGTATGCCTGTGCAAGACGTGTGTATGTTTGCGGTTGTGTGTGTGCGTTGCTAAAGTGGGGAGCTTAAATAACCTACTTCTGTCTTGACAACAGCATCAGTTGTAGAGGTGCACATATGCAGAAAGCTATTTGGAAAGGCATCCTCTTGCCTGTCAGCTTTTATTATGCGGGAAGGTGTCATGTTTGTAACGAAGCTGAGTGCAGATGGCAGAGTGGAAGAAATGGATCACTAATTTTAACAATGATTAATGAACAGAGATGGAAAATGAATTACGCTCCACTATTGGAGGGATGAATATTCTCTGAAAATGTTAACTTCGGCTGCCAGCCGGAGAGAGAGATCAAGAGAGAGAGAGAGAGAGAGAGAGAGAGAGAGAGAGAGCGAGAGAGATGGTGATGAAGAGGGGGTGGCAGAGGGGGTCTGTTTTTTCCTCGTATCCTTTGTAAAGTCAACACTTCACTGGTTTCGCTATTACTTTTACCATTTTGCCGCTCTGACAGACAGTGTTGTTCCACGATCTGTCTGTTGAGTCCTTTAAAAATGGTCCTTTAACAGGTAAATATTGTGAATAGGTAACTGAGAACATAATTTCTTTTATTTCTCAGGAGTCTTCTCTTCGTTTACTGGAGACTGTGGCAGGTAGTGCACATGCTCTGACATGTTTTGCGGGCGATCCAAGTTCGAATTTGGCTCCAAATTCCACTTTTCTCCGTTTCATTTCCTGTGGCTTTTATACTATCCAGTGTAATGGAAAGAAAAAGAAAAATTATTCTAAAATTAAGAAAATGCTTGATTCAAAGAGCTGTAAAATGTATAGATGGCAGGTGATATCTATGTTAATAATATGTTTAAGCTCTAAGCAGAGCAGTTTGAGGAATTTTTGGCATCCCACAATAAGTTTTAATAAAACAAAACTGTAGGATATCATTGTCAGTCATCAATCATCTGTGCATGATATTATGGAGGAACGCATTTTGGAGAATCTTCTTAAAATTTCATAGGAAAAAAAACAAAAACAATATAATAAGCATGCAAACACAGTCTGGTTTCATGGTTTCATCTCAGGTGGGCGTTTATTTATTTATTGATTTATTTATTTTTTAAGTTTAGACATAATAGATATATCTGCAGTGTTTTGAATTTAATTAAGCTCCTAATGGGAAATACCTTTAGGAAAAGAAGAAAAAAAAAGACACATCAACTACTACTTCTGGAAACAATATGTTTGTGTGTGTGTGCTAAAGAGCGCTCAGGTTACCCAGCATATGCTGAGTACTCAGAAAACATACACAATACCTTTGGTGAACAAGGTAGAGAAAAAGCTCCTGGGATCCAATTTAGAATGTGACTTAAGGCAAGCATGCCTTTGAGTATGTGAATGTGTGTGTGTGTGTGTGACTGGGTATCTGTTTGCGTGTGTGTGTGTGTGTACATGTGAGCGAGTGTGTTCGTCTTGGCACTCTATTGAAATACTACAGGGTGATTAGAATTCCCCTTGCAGGCTCTGGGGGTGGCCCGCTTTGAGCCCCACATCTGTGCCCCTGCCCTCTCACTGCTGCCCTCTCTCTCTATCCCCCTCTCCTTCTCTCTCTGGGAGGCCTGTATTCTCAGGGTTCTGTGCTACTTTAAAGGGAGGTCAGGTTATGTAGTTCACAGAGTTTATGCCGTCCAGATTATTTATTTAGCGCTGAGCAGGAGTCTTTCAAAGCAGGATTGGGTAACGCTTGAGACTTTGAAATTTTATGTCAGATTTTACAGTTTTTTTTTGTGGGGGGGGGGGTCGTTCTGTACTAGGCTACATGTCTGTTATGGTTACAAAAATAAAAAGTCATTCCATGCAAGTGTGTTTAGCATGTGGGTGCTTTTATTGAATATGCATTCAATCATATGGGGTCACAGTGAGGAATCTGTGAAGCAGGATTTAAATAGAAATAAGCGGATTCCTAATCATTTCAGGTTTTGTGGCACCTTTCAGTGCATGTTTAAGGTGCAGTATCTGTTACAGTGTGATGTAGGATTTGCAGAGAGGCTAGTATTGAAGGATGGGGCAGTTAAAAGCTATATTGAATTTGTAGCTTGTGTCTTGTCGGATAAATACACTTACTCATTTCATGGGAAAGGGGCTTTCTTAAAGTTGTAGCAGCTCACAACAGCCTGTTCAATTTTAAGGGTCTAAGAGAAAGTAAAAATGGTTGTGAAATTGTGACACAGATATTTGGCTTTTTTTTTTTTTCCTGATTGGCTGATTAAATTTTTTTTTTGGGGGGAGGGCATTAAAAAAGAAAAATACATATAAATATCTATATATATTTATATAAAACTGGATTTGTGATCACACAAGAAATTCTGTCTGTTTGCTTTGCTTTGAGGAAAACCAAAAAAAGCATCAATGACACTGATGACAGAGACACAGATGCTGATGATGCGGATGAGGGAAGAAAAGAGGGTTTTGTTCTCAGGAAAGTGGCACCTTGGACAGGAATCATATTTTACCCCATCATCAAAGTGGCCTCCTCTCCTGCACCACATACAGAGCTCATGGTCTGTCTCAGGACGTGTCTTTATTGCACCTGAACCAGTGTGGAGCAACATTATAGGCTTCAGTTACACACAACTGATCCCTAAATGAAACCCAAACGCTCATCCTGCTTTAAAGGCAGTGCTGCAAAGAGTAGCAGTTTATTTGAAAAAGCAACCGATTATCAGTTTTTTTTTCGCTTTTTGCAGCTGCCACATTTTAGCTGTGCGAATATGGCGCGACTTTCTGAAGTTGTAATTACAGGTAAATCAAACGCGTGGTTGCTGAATCTCTTGCATGGGCTGAGTTTGTTTACAGGCGCTTGTCTACCCCCTCGCGTGAACCTGTCTGTGTTCTTCCTGTGCCGCCTTCCTCGTACGCCCGGCTGCAGGTACGACTGCTTGGCACGGGGATTGATGGCGCCAAAAGAGGAGGATATTAAAGATGTCTGTCACGCTCCCCTCCTCAGCGAAACAAGTGGATGTGAACTTTTCAGCCGCGCGCTGTCACCTCGCCTAATCAGGACGTAAAATCTGTATCCAAGCATAGTCATTTAACTTTTACCACTTCCTCCCCCTCCTGCTGGAGAGAAGACAGTAAAGACAAAAAGAAAGAAAGAGAAAAGCATAAAGTGACAAAAAGAAGAAGAAAAAAAGCAGCAAAAAGAACAATCATGCTGGAAGTAATGATATTTTCCAAATAAACGCCCGCCTGTCAGAAGCAGGAGACATATTCACTTCCCCAATGTAGCTCAAGGAGACAATTAGCAAACAGAGGTGACACGGTAAACAGGTGCAGCCATTATTCCGGGAGCTGCTGGCGATATATCCCCATCTTCCAGACTGATGAGGGATCATGTGACAGGAGGGGTGAATTATCTGTCTGTATCAGGGCTCGACTGATTGGGTCTGCCTGCCGTTTTACTCGAACATCTTCTGTCCTTCGAAAAAAGACAAGAGATGAAAAGGGATGATGGCTCCACAACAAGCTCACAGGGTGGGATGTAGCGCTCCTATACTTCTCAGTTTTACATCCGTCTCGCTGCGCTGCTTCTCACGTATTCTTTGTTTTCTGCTTTCTTCTTGTCCTGGACTCCTCCTGTCCCGATGCTCGCATCTTTCTTTTCTCAGTTTTCACTTTCCTGCAGTGAACGAAGCTTTGTCTTAATCCGCAATAGGTCATCGTCCTGTGCGCAAGGTCAGAGCAGTTTGTAGGAATTGATTGCTTGGTGCTAAAGTACTAATCAATGAGAACCTTTTTCTAGAAAATGCGAAACATTTTTATTAAAATATGGAGAGAAACGGCGGTAAAGGAAGGTGATGTGAAATGGTAGACCGTGGAGAATGATGTTGACCAAAAATCGATGTCTAAACCACTTTTTTAGTCTTTTTTGATTTAATGCTATTTTTTGAAGGTGTGTTTGTTTTGCATCTTTATTTTTTTTTTGAAAGCCACTTAAATGCAAACCCCGCCTCACAGCTGATTTCATTGGTCAACTCAATCACACAGCCAAAAGTTCAGACTTCAGTTCAGACTCCAAACACTCCAAACCCTACAAACAATAATGTTAAGGTTGCATATAAAAAAAATAAAAATGAAGTTGTAAATAAAGATTATTGGTATGTGTTTTATAAGAAAAAATTATTTTTCAGTCTTCCGACTTCAAAATATTGTTTTCGATTTAATGAGTTACTTGCCATTTCTTTGTGAACTTTACTAGCAATTTCTGAATTAAAATTGTTTCAAACTAAATCCTATACCATTTTTGTCATTGTGGGGTTTTGGGTAAGGTTTAGAAGTTAGTCTTAGTTTATGACATGATCAATGAAATTCCTTGCGCTTAACTGAAAAAAAAAAATCAACCATTTCTGTTTTAGCACCACTATTACTAGAATATTACACTAGTCTATTACACTAGAATTCTGTTGCTAAGGCTACTGTCAAACCACTGGCTTTTCCTCTAATCTGAACTCTATATGACTCGCGGCAGCCATACGGGATCCATCATAAACATGTGCCGTCCAAAGCAATTCTGTAAATATGTACGCTCATAACTCAATAAACTCCTACACGACGGGCTCGGCTTCAGAGAGGAACACATACCATACAACCGCGTACCGGTGTCAGGCACTGCTCACTGTCTGTCATTTTTCTCGATATCCAGAGGACAAAATCAAACACGCAGAACAAAGCGAGAAACAAAACCCAGACTTCTGCGGAGCCCCCGAAGACGCTTTGCGTGTCGTATAGCATCCGCCTACAAACCCCTTCACTCTTGAGTTTAATCTGTAATATAGGCCGACATTATCCATCAAACCTTCATCTCTCTCATGAAGCATCCTAAAAATCGTCCGTTTTTTCACCATCCGATGATTGACATGGCACATAGGAGCTCTGTCTCTGACAGTTTATGCAGCATTAGTTGGAGTGGCAGCCGTCTTGCTAGGAGTTAATGATAATAATTATTTAGCATTTTTTATTGCAGGATAATTATTTAAGAGGTTCATGTAGTCAGCAGTGTAATCAGTAAAGAGCGATTACAGAAAATCCACAGGCAAGCAGATGGTAGCTGTTGTGTTTTTTTTTCTCTTTCTCTTCCCCACTCATATTAAACTAGCAGGCATTATACCAGCTTTGGCAAGAGGACAATGGAAAGGGCAAATGATAAAATTAAAATCTCTTCACCATCTAAAAAAAAATATATATAATCAGTGGCATAATTAGGACTTTTTGGTCCTGGGTGCCAACACTGGCCAATCAACCCGGCCCTATGTAACAGCAAAAAAGTCCTTCAGAAACAAAGATATATAGTTAAACAGAAATGCCTGACCCTGTTACTTTGTCTAATAGTAGAGAATGTATCGCTTTTGGTGTTTGCACGCAATCAAAACTAGCAAGGTCAGGACTTCTTTTTCTCTTTTTTTTTAATCCCACTTTTTACAGTGCATTCCCACTGTACCGCTTTCTGGGCTAGTTGTTCAGTGTTGTTTTATAAATTTTTTTAAAATAATTAATTTATTTCCTCTACTCGACAAGCAAAAGCAAAAGCTCTCTCTCTTTCCAGGGTCGGAGTGATTGGTACACAGAGGCTGCTGCCCTACATTCCTGACTAATTGTATAATTGGAAAAAGCTCTCCAAATGAGCGGCCCCCACTCGCAAGTGCAATCTTCCCAGTGCTTTCCCCTTCAAAGCAAATCACAAAAGAGCATTTTGGGAATAATAATCATTTCAAAAAGCATCCATTATTAATCCAAAATAGTAGAACATCACCAGAGCCATTGCAAAAATGCCACCTCTAGTGCCACCACATGCATGTGACGCTGGCTGTCGGAGTTACGAAGTACTAAAACAACATGTAAAATGGATGATGCTGATATTCGTTTTTTCAACTCCGATGGGCCTTGATCTTCTACTCAAGACGGTCTTTGCTGTCCCTCCTCTTTGACGTTCAAAGATCTACCTGAGAGCTGTCTGCACGCTCATATTTTACAGTTATGCCTGTGCTCATAGATGGATTGGATTTTTAGATTTATGGGCCCTCGCACGCACTCCGTCATTCGTTACTGCGATGGCAGTGAGACGGTGGGATGATTTCTGAGGTCGACGGTGTCACAAAGTGCAGTTAAAACGAATCTGTTAATTAACCCTATTGATCAGTCAAAAAAATTGAGGCAAATGTGATTTGCATACAGCAGGCACGATCAATGCTTTAACTGATTTTTCATCTCCCTTTTTTTTCTCAAATCTGATTTCCTCTGTTTTCAAAGTGAGAGAAAGCAAGTCGGGCCTAATGCCCATCGATCCGCCATCGCATAGACACGAATACAAAGCGTTTTATTATGCAGCGAAGGGTAGGAACATATTGGGAATGCTTTGACTTCAAAGTTCAATACGTCGCGTTAGGAACCATCTTTCTTTCTTTCTTCGTCTCTTTTCTCCAGAGCCGATGGCCATGACTCCCGCCGTTCGTCGTGCGCACTGTTCATGTTGTTTCTTTAAAACAACGATAATTAAAATGCAGTCACAGTTTTGCTCTGTGAATATTGTACTTGTGCATTAAATACTACTCTAATTGTTAGCTGAGTGGAACACGTATTATTAATAAGGTGATATTTCTTCAGGCAAAACAAAATCTGTTCCCTTTTTCCTGATTGAGTCGCAAACAACAACAAGCAACACGACGGAGTCTAAAAAAAGGGTGGGGGGAAACAATAGGTGTTAAAAAAGCAATATGCTGCGTTTTCTCAAGAGCATCTTATTATAGCGTATTGATTTATAAGGCTTTAAATGCGATCCGCTGCGCAACAGTCAAGGGCAGAAAGAGAGGAAGAAAACGGAAAGGATGGAGAGAGAAAGAGGAAGAAAGAGATGGCTACGCAGGGGCTTAGTGGCAGCCGTTGGGTGCTAGAGAATGCCCTGCGCTGAATAGTTTTGGAACACAAAAGGGTAATTGTTTTAGCCCAGATGTTGCTTTCGCACAACAAGCAGGATACAATGTTCCTACTGAGCTGATGAGCCCAATCAGTAGAATGATTAAAAATTGATTTTGTCCCTGTAATTACAGTATGTAAACTACTTAGCCAGGATTGCAAAGGAAGTGATTTTCTAATTACGTATATACTCTGGTGTCTAATGATTGGTTTTTTGAAGTAATGAAGAGAGGGTCCTAACGACTCCTCTGTGTTCTGTTGGTTAAGGGGAAAAAGCGGGAGAGAGAGTGAGGAAGAGAGAGATGGGGACCATCGTTAGGGCAAAGGCAGCATGCAGACAAAGAGCTCAAATTGAATTTTCGCCACCGTAAAAGGCGAAGGGATTGTGTTTGTTAACATGCGAGCCGAACGCTAATGGTGGCCGTGACTTGTGTGGGGTCACCGGTCCGACAATCTGGACTCTCCAATTAAATCCCCCTGGAGTCATCATTACCACCAACACACACACACACACACACATATTATCATGTTTTTGACTTTCAAATTTGAATATAATTATTGGACTTCAGAATTACATACTGTACTTGTTTCTTGTTTAGGTGACCAACAGCTTATGAAATGAAATAATAGGGCCTCTGTGGTCAGCTGTCGAAAAACAAAACCACCATACTGAAACACTGAAGCTATTCTTTTTTTTGGATGATAAAGAAAAGGTTTTTGTTACAGTTTTAACTTTGATGCTTTTATTTTTTATTAATTTATCCTCTCAAAAGCTACTGCTTAAAAACAATATGCTTCAAGATCCTTGCAAGTCTTTATTTTCTAAGGAGGTTGCTGGATGTGAAACCCATAAAGCACATATTTGGGCGGTTGAAAACAATTTCAGCCCTGCTTTTAAATTCTTTAGCAACAGATTAGAGTAATCTGATAACGTTTGGCATTCTCCGGCGCGAACAGGACGGAAAAAAGAAAACAAACAAACAAAAATTCCACACAATCGGAAGCGACACTCATGCAGCTTTGCATTGTGGGTGGAATTTGGGGGTGACACAAATCCAGATTCATTATGACGAACAAAAAAACTTTGAGGAAAATAAAGCGAAGAGTGACGGAGACAAAGAGAGAGAATCGCTTGAGCTTTGAAATGCTGCCAGTATCAAACTGTACTTTTCAGACACAGTTGATTGGGAGAGAAGCCGATAGCGTGGTGCAGTCTGGCCCCTTTAATAATTCATTTAGTTAGGCTATGATCTATCATTTTGTACCTTTTGACATGCGATATTGAAATTTAATATTGCATCAATACAAATGATGTATTGCTAGTCGGCGCGGGGCATGTGGATTGGAAAGCGATCTTTGGATGTCTTTCGCTTTCCCTCCTTCTCTTTTCAAAGCTAGATTGTACTTGAACACAAAGGCAGATGTTCAGTAAGGAAAGCCTCTCTTCCACAACTTTGATGTGTATGTTTAAAAAAATGACTTCTTTAAAGACTCGCGGAACACTCGCTGTCTTCGGTGGGGGTGCGGGAGTATTTTGTGCGTGTGGTGAAAGTAAAGATGATGGCACCGATGCTCAGAGGAAGAAAGCATACTATTAAAGAAGATTATATCTTAATTTCACCATTTTAGGAGCATTAAACAGTGTAACTGTAACATTATATGACATGATAAACGCCACTTTAAAAAAAAATGGCTGATTGCCGTGCATTATTCTCCACATATTGCGCGATCTGAACCCTAAACACGTTTTGTCAAAAAAGCCAGTTTTGTCCACTTTCAAGGCATCGCAAGTTCACGTTTTACTGCAGAAGCCGACAAGCACCCTTGTTGTTTTTGAACAGAAGCCGATAAGTCCATTTTAGCGAATGTTAGCGCGCTGTGTTCAGGTCAGGTAACAATGCTACTTTCACTTTGAAAAGACGTGCTAGCTGAGAGGAGTTTCGTCAAAGATGACTATAAGTGATCGAGGATGGATAATTTCGACGAACTTGATGAACTTGTGATATCTTCTTCAGGGCGAAAAAGGAAAATAAAAGCTGAAGCTAGGGATGTTCATTTTAACCGGTTAACCGTTAAGCCAAAACAAATTCAGTTAGGCTAAAACGAAATTGAAACCAACGTTGCGTCTCTCATTCGACACAAAATTAAATGATTTTCCATATATTTGACTGACTTGTATTTTATTATGATAATGAACAGGCTGCATTGTCAAGGTAGCAATGCTTAACTGTGTGTGCGCATGCGGTGCCGGCGCAATCATTTGAAATGTTTCCTTCTAACAGTGGAAGCAACTACTCCTTTTAGTCATAAAGATAATCAGAATTGTGAAAGGTTTGTCTTTATTTGTTTACATTCACAATAAAAACAAATCTTTGTGGTTTTGTAAAATGAGCCTAAAAAAAATAGGATGCCACTTTCTGCCGTCTGGTTTCCTTTCGCACAGCACAAAACTGAAACTGAAACTCTGAATACTAGGCTACTTGTTGCACAGTTTTTCTTTCGTTTTTTTAATTTATTAAGTAAAAATATATTTCTCGTATAGGCCTATTTATTGTTATAGATAGCTATAGGCCTATAGCCTAGCTTTAATAATTTTTTTCTCCCCTTGCAGAAGCGCTGCAGGTGCGTGATGTGATATGAAGACCATATGAGTTCTGTTGTTTGCTGCTTTTTGCACATGTAGCCTAAAATGAATCCCTGGGAAACAAATGTTAGTATTTTTTAACGGGTCACAGACACGTATCCTTTCTAATAATATATAAATAATCTTGTCGGTTAACGGTTAATAATCAGTTAACGAGCGTTATGAAAAATAACCAAAATGAACATCCCTAGCTGAAACTTTTTCACGGAACCTTGCAAAAGCAGCGCGTTACAGTGGTGAGGGAGAAGCTCCGTGTATTGCGTGTAATCACATCCATACAGTTTATGATCACAACAACGTTTGTCAGGCGTCTACATTGTCATCTGAGGATTTTACAAAGTAAAACTCTAAAACATGAACTGTGGAGTTATCTGCTTTTGCCAAAAAACGACTGTTGGGAGTTCTCTGCTTTTGCTATAAAACATCTTCATATATATTATTTTGAAAGAAGTCTTATGCTCATCAAGGTTGCATTTGTTTAATCAAAAATACAATAAAATTTAATTTTGTGAAATATTTAAAAAATTTAAAACTATTTGTATTATAATGCATTTTAACATTTTAAATGTAATTTATTCCTATGATGGCAAAGCTGAATTTTCAGAAGCCATTACTCCAGTCTTCAGTGTTACTTGATCCTTTAGAAATCAGTCGAATATGCTGATTTGGTGCTCAAAAACATTTCTTATTATTATCAATGTTGAAAACAGTTGTGCTGTTTATGTATGTGGAAACAGTAATGCATTTCATTCAGACTTCTTAATAAAATAAAATAAAAAATAAATACAATTTAAATTAAAAATTAAAAAATCTTACTGTCCGCAAACTTTTGAACGGCAGTGTAGAGATGCCATGATTCGCATCTTCACACCACCATTTTTGTTGTCATCTTCTCAGGAAGTGTATTTTGGGCCAAAGCCCCTTTCGTTTTTCAGTTAAAGCTGTCTTTATGAGCTGTGATTTTTGACACTTGTTCCTTAGGCACTGCGAGCTAGTGCTAATGATATCCGATGAGTCTCTCCCATGCTCCACCCCGCCACTGTCATTAACACATGGCTTGCCTCCAGTTTACTCTCGCACAATGGCAACGAGAGTCGGATGTCAATTAGACTTTCTTGGGGTAAACACTGCAGGTGAAGACACATAGGTGACATGACGTATAAGCAGAGATATTAATAAGATTTTTAGCATAATGTTTAAAATCAAGATAAAATATGTTCTGTTGAAGCCTTTGGATGGGATATAGTGCGTTGTTTGATTTGTGTTGAGGAATAAGGGCTCACCTGTAGGAGCTTCTGTCTGTCTGCCTGTATACATCTGTAGGAAAAAGGTCTGAGTGCCAAATTCTTAGATCATACCTCTAGTAGTAATCATGTTGGATTCATACATTTTGAAAAAAAAACATTTATCCTATTGTTTCTATTGCAAACGTTTGGATTTACAAATGTCAAGAGGTGTAACTATCAATTAAAGTGAAAAATATATTCTTTCTTCTTTTAATGAACTTTTGAGGATGTTAATTATTTTTTATTTGATTTTTTTATTGATTTTTTTTTATCATGTATGTTGGGGATATTCATTTGACCTAAACTTTTTTTGCCTTTTCATAAATAAATACACACACACACACACACACACACACTCACACACACACACACACACACACACACACCCACACACACACACACACACACACATATACACATATACA
>NW_015505740.1:195779-202577 GCF_001515645.1 Sinocyclocheilus grahami
CACACACACACACACACATATATACATATATGGGCGACATTTGACTCTTGAGTCGGGGGGTGGGCATATTAATATTAAACACATTAATATGCAAATTAGATTTAGTTTCTAGATACATTATATATAATGAGAAAACCTGTTTATGGCCATTTTACACACATTTTGCATAAAGAAAAATTGTATATTAAATCATTGTTATAAAACATAGTTGAGAATTATCTTTAAACAAAACGTTTGGTAAAAAAAATCCTGAAAACTAAAAAATTATTGGTGATTAAAAAAAAAATCTATTGTTTTTGCCTATGCATGTTCATTCATGTCTTTTTATTTATTTATTTTTAAATTGAGTCCTGATTTCCGCTACCAAGGACGTAGCATAAATTATGAATGAAATATAATTTTTACAATTTTATTTATTTTTTTATTTTTTTAATGCTCTAAACAATGTAATGACATGAAAAAAATACAAATATTTCCCTAAAATGTTTTGCCGGGTCTTAAGAGGTTAAAGAGGTTTCCAGCGTTTAGTAAACTGTGGACTAGCTTTGGCTTTTCCTGTTGACTTGAATGGTGATGCTTCCCGTTTGTCAGTTGATGGCCTTTCATTTTTAACCAGAAATGTGCACGCTGCTTTTCTGATGTTCACTGAAGTTTTCCGTGTCTTTTTCCCGTGTCACTTGAAATGTTTCCGTTTTGAATCGTTGTTACCAAAGGCGAGACACGTGAGGAAAAAATAAACGATCAGTTGTGGGACTATATTCTGTCATAAATCGCATACCTTTCATTGCTGAACTTTCTACCGTCCGTTACTGGAAATGAAATTACTGGTTGATATGTTCCGATCTCAATAAAGATTACACACGCTTTTGGTCCGTGAATTAGATCTCACTCGGGATCTCGCTCACGCTGTCTGGGAAGGTTTGGCCAGGACCGGTTCCAGAATTAAATCAACATATTTTATGTTCCGTCCATTGCCAATCACTGCTATTTCGAGAGTGAATCCCACATAAATATGCGGATGTCATTCCCGAAGCTTTGCAGGGTGTAGCCTGTTTGTCTGAAAAACAAAAGTTTCATACAAATTCTGAATGGATTATACCCTAGAAAGTGTGCAAAGTGCGCTCCCTTTATCACTAAAAAGCGTCACTCATGTTTGTTCATCGCGATCTTACAAGGTTCCGTTATAATAAATGAAGCTCTCTAAACTGCACAATGAATCTCTTATTTACATCGTGTCTGCACTTAGTCATGAGATGATTCACGAGCATGCAAAACTGCACTTAAAAACTGCGGCGCTTTCAGCGGTGAGTGAATTCTGACAAAACGTTTCTGATTGGCCATTGCATTTAAGAAAGCAACAGATATGTCTGTGATTGGTTACATTGCTCAACACTGCAAAAACACATTGAGGGTATTTAGCGATTGGCTAAGTGCTTCAATTGTAGCGGGCCGACATTGGGGATCCCATGACTAACAATCCCATGATCCATTGTCATTAGTCATTGTCTTTTTAAATTTGATTTTTATGTGTTTTTGAATAAATAGATCTGGTCAAAAAAACAAAAATCGACATGTCATTGACCCATATGTCTACTGCATGTGTATTTGCATGCAAGCGTGTTCTCTGTCATCACTTTGATGGACTTTTGCGACATATTAGAAATCTGAGGCAGCAAATAAAGATTGATTCGGACGAAAAAACTAAAAAATGCATATGATATCTCAACATATATTATGATTTACTAGTATGTGACATGTTTGGGCACATATGCATACACATAATCAGCTGTCCCCACATATTCATGGGGGGCTGGCGTGTTATTAAAGCCATATGACATAATTGCATTTGATGTGGAATAAGCCGGGATTCGGTGTCTCTCCCATGTGAGGATGGCAGGAGTGATGGACGAGCACATTAGCAGCAGGGACAACATTAGATTTGCTCAAAATTATTGATCTTTTGTTTGCCAGCCAAGTCGGCAATAAATAACCGAATAACAGAGATGCGACTCATTATCGTCGTGCCAACTGACAGACCTCTATCAAAACTACTCTCGTGCCTCCTGCCCCCTCTCTCACTCTCATCCGCCCGCTCGCTTTCTCTCAGAGTCACGCTGATATTAATCTGCTTTTAATTCCTATACTTTTATAGCTCGTGCTTTAACTTTAGGCCTCGCTGTCACTATCTGATTCCCTTAAATTTTTAATCCAGACGTGATAACCTGTATTATTTCGTATTTTATACACCCGCATTCGGTGGCTCTCTGTTTTATTCCCACCTTCTTAGTGGAAAAAATCCTTTTATCACACAATGGGTAATTTATATCCATTACCAACGTTTTCAATCCTTTTCAGGGCTGCTGTCAGTGCCTTTGGCACCCTCATGATTAATGTGATCTAATAATAGTGTGCCATTATATTTCCTTTAGTAAAACATGTACCAACATCCTATTCAGCCCCAACCAAATTCATTGCCTCTTAGAATGGTTCTCGCCCTGCTTGAGCTGAAAGACAAGATTGCTATTTTTGCACAGGGGATGATTGTGGAGAGATTCAGGATACCATGGGCTCGTGTCTAGCATCATTTGAGGAAAGAGACGATGTGATTGTGTGCGTGTGATGGGAGTGATGTACCGTCCTGGGCGAGTTAGTGTTTGCCAGGTTATGTTTCTCGGTGCTATACTTGTAGAAAAGCAAGAGTATGTTCAGAAGAATCATTCTTAAGCCCTCTCTCGTTCTCTCTATCAGTCAATACATTCATGAATACATCAATTTTTTAGCAACATCTTTAAAGGAGTACTGGTATGTGTTATATCTAGTCTGTGCTGTAATGGTAACGTGTGTGTCTGTCATGGTTTTGTTTATTACCCGTGTGGTTTGTGGTGAGGACCGGCTTGCGGAGGGTCCCACCGCTGTGTGAAATTGACATCAGATGCTCATGATGACTGGAACAATATCACATCCAGTCTTCATTTAGCAAGGGACAGTCAACCCCTAAGACTACACTGTGACCCCCACACACCAAGCACCATCCACAGCTGTCACCGCTTCCCTTTTAACAGTACCATCTCCCTCTCTACTACTTAGAACTAGCTTTTACGTCTGTTGCCAAACTCTGCTAAATTGTTTCTTGCTGTGTTGTGAAAGAAATATAAAATCACCTTTACTATCTTCACTTAAAAAAAATCATATGGTTTCATTAAAATGTGTTAACTTTTAATTCCATACATTTTTTTTAAAGTACTTAATTTAAAATAAATTACTTTTTTGTTTGTTTCACTCCCTCCAAACCAATCAAATTCTGCTAAATAACATCAAGTTCCGCCTCTGCTTTATATTATTTCCAGCTGAATATTAAGTTTCACACAGAAATGCATACTATTACAGAAGATATATGCATTGTGTACACTGGAAAAAATTGTAAATAAAACAAATATAACTGTAATATGTTTTACAAGAAAACTATAGTTCAGCATTTCTGCTTCAAAATTTCACGTTTATTTCATTACTAAGGGTTTCTGAGCAAAATAGTTTAAAAGTAAATTCTACACCAATTTTTTTCACTTTATGATATGCAATGCATATTTACACATTTACATATATAAGTAAATAAATAAACAGTGACATCAAACAGTATTATATATAATTGTATGTGTATTGAGAGAGCTGAGGTCCTTTAATGTGAATAAGAGTTGTGATTCCTGTGGTTTGAGCTTCATCAATGGAAAACAAATGACATATAAACAGAGATATGTGACTGGGAATCTGTCATATATTTTAATATGTGAAACATTCTGTATGTTTTCCTTTAGTACTTTTATTTTTATTAATTCAAAGGGATTATGGAAGGGAGGGAGGCAATAAGAAAATAAAAACATTTGTTTTGGCCAGGCCGATGCTCCATTAGTTTTCATCAGTTCAAATTATCAGTACGATTTATTATTTTGTCCGATCCAAATTACAAAGCAAAGAGAAAGCATAGGCTGCATGAACAGAGAGAAGGAGAGATTTCATGACCGTGTACTTCTCAGTCGGGTCAGCAGAGAGAGAGTGTGTGTGTGTGTGTGGTGGGGGGCTGGTGGGGGTTAAACAGGTGAGTCATCTTCTCCTTCTTCCACCCCGCCCTATTTAACCGGGGAAACCCTTCAGGCAGGTGGGGGAGGGAGGGGTGGGGAGACGGGGGGACAGCAGAAGAGATTGCTTGCTGTGAGCTCAGCATTTTCTAGGGCCCAGACCAGAGCTAAGCAGACAGGAGAGAAATAGAGAGAGAGCGAGAGAGAGAGAAATAGAGAGAAATAGAGAGAGATGTTCCCGCTGAATAAGCCTCCGTCTGAGCCGTGACTGCGCACGCCTGGTGGCACCACCGCCTGGCTGTAATTCCCATGATGCAAGCCGTATGGGGTGATGATGATGACCATAATGATGAAGATGATTATGATGACTACCCACTTTGTGGCTTTATATCATCTGTCCCCATACATGTGGATGAGTGCAGAAGCTAATTCCCCTTTAATCTCCTAAATGTTACGCCATAGTGGAGACGCTTATAGCAACAGCTCTTTAAATAACACGTTACAGGACAGGCCGGTCAAGCCATATTCATAGAGAAGAAAAAAAGTGCAACAATTGTATCTTTAGGTGTACAACAGCTTGTCACTGGGGCAGTACTCTTAAAGAGATAGTCCACACAAAAATGTAAATACTATCATCATTTACTCCCCCTAATGTCAGTCCAAACTTGTATGCATTTCTTTCTTCTGTGGAACACTAAAGATGTGTTGGTGTCCCATTGACTTCCATAGTAAGGACAAAAGGATTTTCATTTTTGTGCCTTAATTACCCATGAAGGTTGCACAGTAGTACTTTAAGGACACATATTAGGGTACTAATATACACCTTTTAGGGGTAGATAAGAAACAAAGTTGTCCCTTTGAGGGTCCTGCCCAAGTTGGACCACTACTTTTTTTTTTGCAGAACCAAAAAATGTGGCCTGAGTACAGTGAATTATGAAGCATCTATACCTGGGAAGCTTGGGGCGAGGTGGTCCCTATGGGAGGACTTGAGCGGGCGGGTTAGCTCACCTAAAAGCTATTTCTAATGGAGCCGGTGGAAAGGCCCATGCAGGCGAGTGGCAATATGGTGTGAATATGTGGCGCTCATCTGTTGATGGCACATTTTAAAAACAAATTATTAAATAAATAAATGTTAAAAAGCTGCTGCCATGATTTATATCTATTTATATTAAAGTCAAGATTGCCTGCGAGCTTGACACCTAAATGTAGTGGTGCAAAGCCATTTTCTCTATGCTCTTTCACACTCTCTCTCTTTTTGCCTCTTGCCAAAATCAGAAGGATGACATGAAATAAATATGTGTCATAATTCTGAGCAGAGTGGGAAAATACGCAGAGTATGTCTATGCTCGTCTGTGAGAGAGAGCGAAGAGTCCTTTGGTTATGAACTCCTGCATTGTAGTACTGTAAGGGTTTGAATAATTGAGAGCGCACATTATTTTGAAATGCCATTGTCTCTCAATTGTTACGTCAGTGGTTCTGATATAGAGGGCATCGGAAGCCTTGGGAAATTTGAAGGGTTGATGCAAACCGGGCCGCCAGCACCTTTGACACGAGAGGTGGGATTTTGTCACAAAGGTGGCATTGATGCAGACAAGTCCATCTTGTATGTGCGTCTCGTGGCCTCATATGACCAGAACCATTGAGGAAGACGTGAAACACAAACCTGACATATTTTATTCATACTTCAAAAGTGTCCTGGTCTCCATGAGTGCTAGCCACAGATCAATCTCAGGGATTGCACAAGGCAGTCAGTGGGTAGAGAGGGAGGCGTTATCGATTTATCAGTGGAATATAGCGTGTGTTTGCTTTAAATGGCCACACTAAACCCAGCTGTCACCGACTTGACATGCTGACATTTACACACAAACACAGATACATACGCATACGTATACAGGAGAGATGGATGGAGCCACACACATTTTCGTACGGCTAAATACGTACTATAAATAAGTCTTATATACACATCCTCTGAGCAGATAGGTTTACCTTGACACACACACATAGCTTTAAAAAAGCTATCACATTGCTGTATTGTGAGCGGATGGCAGATTCTCACTTATGGAAGGTATTTTTCAATTTTCAACCACACTGAGCGTTGTGCCTTTTTTCACTGAGCCACACGCACACACATAAACACACACCTGGCATGCCGACAGCAGAGGGCTGGGTGGAGAGGAGCTTGTAGCGTGAGATGCAGCATTGCGGGCCATAAAAAGGATAGTTTAACAATTGATCGGCAGAGCAGTGGTTGAAATGGCAGCTGTAAATCAATTTTATCTTTCAGCCTCTAAAGAGTGTTTTCTAATGAGGTTAATGTCACATAATGACCAAATTCCGCCATTTAAGAGATTCCCTCAAGGTGTGCATGCAAGATAGATGTCGCCCAGCCCTGAGTTAACACAAGACGACCCCACACGCAAGAGCGAAGGTGCACCTATGATGAACACTGTGTTTTATGTATAAAAAATGAGAGTGGAATGATAGTGGGTGAAGTCAGAGGGGAGATTGAGACCAGGGTTGGGACTTGGGTGACAGGATCTGAAAGGACAGAATGACCCAGCAGTAATACGCTCACACTCAAGCTGAGCTTGGAAGCTGGGATCTGGTATGTTAGCACACAAAAATACACAAGAAAGAAGGTTCTTTACGACATAAGTAACTAGTGATATTGGTCTAAAGTATATTGATTTAGAACAGATTTTGAATATATATATATATATATATA
>NW_015505740.1:202792-207852 GCF_001515645.1 Sinocyclocheilus grahami
ATATATATATATATATATATATATATACACACACACATGCATACATACATGCATATATATTATTTATAACATATACGTTAAGTATAAGTGTGAAATATAAAATATACAAAACTAATACAACATGTACAGTGCGTATATATAATCACTACTAATAACATAAACATAAGTGTATATGGAAATGTTTTTGCATATGTGTATTGTACTCACACACACACACACACACACACACACGCACATTTCTACACTCCAGCCTCGACTTCTCAGGTGTAAAGAGAGTTTGCCGTGCTCAGCTGTTTGTACCCACATAAGAAAAAGATTAATTCAAGCTCTGCACACAAGAAGAAATATTAAGAAAACAGTCAGGTCCTAAGGCTAGCATCTATCATAAAAGCCCTAAAGCTATTACTATGATCTAATCAGGTTTAATATGATATCCTATCAAAGCTTTGTCCAAAAAAGCCCTGCCCCAATTCTAAAACCACATCAACTGAACTGATGACACAGGCTAAATTGTTTCTATTTCTTTTCAGCCATGGACTATGCATGAAAAGTAAACACACTCTATATTATTAAATGTAAAGAAGGCATTGCAAATGTCATTGAAACTGAGTACTTTGTAGCAAAGAACACCTACACTTTGTATTACCAACTACTTGTGTAGGTGCTCTCAAATCAGAGCGCTTTGAATTACGAGTAAACCATTGCTTCCAAGTCCTCTCATGTATATACCCTTCAGATATTTTCCTTAGCCCTTTCCATCTTTCCCACTTGCGCTTGCTCTCTCTCCCTCACCATCGCTTTCTGTGCTTTAATGAATTGAGCGGTAGATGAGACGATTTTTTGAGGATTAGGCTGTCGTGGCTGTGCGGTGCAGGCACTGACCTATAAAGAAGGCCTTTAAGGAGCCTCATTAATCCACCTGTCCAGGAATACTATATTTATATGTGTCCCTCAGATCTGGGCTGAGGTGCTCAAATACGATGTGGAATTACCACTGCTGGCACCCAATTCATTTCCAGCGTGATTAGTGACACAGCCACACGGAGGACGCTGTGGGTGGCACACGGCGCAGATGCTGGGGTCTTTATATGGGTAGGCCGGTGTAATAGGAGCGTGTATGTGTGCCACTGTACTCTTAAGATGGTTGTGCTTTTTTGAGAATGGATTTAAAGTGAAACCTCTGTGGTTTGATACAGTACACTTTCGAGCACTCACTTACACTCATACTTGGTTGGGTATCAGATATGTAGTCTTTCTACGATTCCCTTCCCACAGGAATCTCGTTCTTACCCTCCGTCCACCTCTAAACATCCGTCAATGACCCCCATAAAAGCAGCATGTACCCTATTTTGATCTGTTCACATTTTGAAGCACCACTTGCACTAGATGAGGGTCTTTCTCTCGCTCCCGCTCTCTCTCGCTCCATTTTTTCATCCTCTCTTTGATTGATATGTGAAATAAGTCCCTCTCCTGCTCTCTAAAGGCAGTCGGTGTAGAAGGCCTGAAAGGTGCCCATTGTCAATGCGAGAGCACTTTGTCAGGAAACAATTCTGTTCCCAAGGCCCTGAGGACATGTTAAAAAAGATACAGCCCCCATTGTGTACTATAGGAACTTTAATTTTGCTTGTGAGGTCATTTTAATCCTGATGAATTTTTATAGTCGCTGTGGCGCTGAATGGGGAGCAGTGCTAATGCTTGATTAAAAAAAAGAGAGAGAGAGAGAGAATGAGAGAGATAGGAAAAAATCTACCACCCACAGACCACCTAAACTTAAGGCCAGACAGAAAGGAATTGGAGAAGCTTTTGTTGAGGGACACATTGGGGTGTATTTAAGTTTACAAAGGACTTCTCCTCAATGGAGACTGGTTTCTACATGGAAGCTTAAAATCAGTGGGGGCTTAAAGATAGCAGTAGTGTGAAGAAACAGCGGTCATCGACAAAGCACTCGGAGAGCGAATCTGAAAAGGAGAAGGAGAAATAATGTGATGGTTTTCTCTCTCCTCTTCACCTCCATCCTCTAGATTTATGAGGGCTTTACAGAAATGTGAGGCTGCGCTGTAATACCACACTGTAAAAAAGACGGAAAGGGAAGACAAGCAGGAAACACAGGAGTGTCTGTAATTGAATTAACAGAACAAAGGTGCGTGTAAACGCGCCTTGGAGGAAATCTCACGCCATTTTTTACATTGTTTTGTCTCCTTTGTACACATTTAGCATCAAAGTTCCTCAGGCTGCTGCAAAAGTGACTTGTTGTGGTTCCCGGCCCTCCCTTCTTCTCCTCCTGCTTCACCGGTAACTTTTGGGTTTACTCAAAGATTTAGCTTAATCCCCATTTGAACGCTGAGACTTGATCTGGTGTTTGCAGCGCACTTTTATTTCCTTCGTCTTTTTTGTACGTTTCCAATGTTTTTGTTGTTGGCCTGACTCTTTGTCTTGTTTTGTGCAGACCTTTGAATGCGTCTGTGAATGCGGTTGAAGGCAACGCGTCAAGACGAATGCGAACGGGCGCACCTACAACCAGCCAAAAGTGTGGCAGCTGTAGATGAGCATTCAATTAAACCACTCCTGACATGCAATAATTGATCTATAGTAGTTTTTTGGTTCATTTTCCCTTCATCTTATCACCCTGTTTCTGACTCAAAGTTTTTTTTGTTTTTTTTTATGCGCTGTTGTTTAATGAAAACAAAATCCTGTTTTCAGAATAGGGACCGGCTGTCTGACTCATGCTTGGCTATTTATATAATCTCCAGTCTTTCCAAATGGGAACATGTTATGCCTTGTGCTAAACGCATCATTTGCATCACTCAGTGCTGTATTTGGAGATGTTTGACTCTTAGTCTTTGAACTCGAGTCCGATATAGCCCGCGCCACACAGCCTGTGTGTTATTCCTCTCCCCGCCCCCGTCACCCTCTCAAAGTTTCACCAAAAACACTTTCAAAAGCATCATACGTGAAATGTTAAAGAACATAAGCGGCTATGAGTGTCATTGTTTGGAAGAACCTAAAAGAGGAGTTTTCTTTTGCGATGATTCACTCTGACTGAAAGTTTACAGCCCAGTGACTTCTCGTTCATTTAATTGGGGGTGAAACTTTCTTTTCCCTGACTCTGCTCTTTGCACCCGCCTCACCGGCAGGGCTTTCAAGAGCGTGCCGAGCATTAATATGGACACCTGCTTTGTTCCTGGCAGCCCACTCTCCGCCGTACGTTCATTTCCCCTCTTTCATCATCTTTCAGTGGTCTGTCTGCAAAGGGCCTACCTGATCTTACAGCAGGGCTGAGGTTTCACTCTGCCACCCATCTTCCAGAGAGAGCGAGCGAGCATGCATCCATCTGTATTTACGTTGACAAAGTCTAAACGAGGTGAGATGACAAAAAAATCAGAATGTTGCATGCACCTGTGCAACTATATACGATCTACAATATACCGTCACAAAGCAAGAGATCAAATGAACAATCAAACTCCAGTTCTTCATTTGATTAAATCTGGTTGAGGTTAAGCAGGAGACAGAGAGCTGGGAGGCGGAGGAAGAAGTAGTAAGAAAGCAAGAGAGAGAGAAAAAAAAGAATACAGAGAAGGGCACAATATGTTCTGTTACATTATACTTTCTTAGCTGGGAGAGAGGCAAAAGGGCAGTGAAAAGGAATACTTGCTATTTAATTACTGTCAGCTGAATGAGCTGTGCTCTGTGCTGTTCTCCTCAGCCCCTCCCTGATGTAAAAATTCTTATTCACTTAGTATGTAGGTCACATTACAGTGGTGTCTGGTTATTGGACATGGGCTTAGATAACTGTTTGTTGAGTATTAAATGCTTTTGCTGCCTCAGCACCCTTTCTAACTGGTATTTTTCACACAGCTGTGCTACTGAAAAGAGGCAACACTGCTGCAAAAATCACGCCGCTGTCCCAACACCCCTCTGCGAATGCAGAGCCACCCGTAGGGGTCTTTAAAAGAGGCGTCGTCTGCGTAAAGTATTTATCTCTGTGTTTATAAGGGAACAGAGAGGAGTTTACATTTAAAAGCATCTGATAAAGGAGCGTAGCCGCATAGCAGATGGGAAAGAAATGTGCAAAAAAATTGAAAAATTGTAAAAGGAATCACAAAAAAATCGGTGGTAAACCCGATGACCCTCAGGTCCCAAGGTGTTAGTCAGGCAGACGAATCGTTGCTTTCTTTCTGCTAATCTGTGTTTGCTTTGTGTGACCTTGCTTGCGGCTAATGTGCGTTGTTCTCACAATGCCTAATGGGTGGATTGCCACATTGCCACAACATTGCCACAATTTTGCACCTCTCAGCTGGTCCTTTCCGTTTCTTTTTTCCTCCACTTTTTTCTTTCTTTCTCATCTCATTCTCTCTCTCCCTCCCTCTAGTCTGGGAAGAGAAGAGCCCAGATGGTGATTGATTTTTCGAGTGCTGACATCTCTGCTTGAGAAGCCTTGTGCTCCTCTTTCTTTGTGCAGAGCAAGTCAGGCACACTAACATCATGATGCGATCAGCGGTTCCATACCGCCGCCACTGACTAGAGCCATTGATTGACAGATCATGCACTCCACACACCGCCACACACAACAGAACGAAGCAGGTACTTTAAAAAAAAGCCAGAAGACAGAGACGGTTAAGAAGTGGAGTAGAAAGTCACTTGGGAGACATCTGAGACCTTAAAGCAAAGCTGTGTGGTAAATCTCAAGACACAACCAACAGGACCACATTGATCTGGAGAGACACCATGCTGCTCCTCCATAGCGGCAATGGATAGACGTTTGCCACTGTGCAAATTTGCTACGGGTCCATTGAGTCGACTCCAAAGCTCAAATGATGTCATTGGCTAACTAGCCATTCTCAGGCCATTGCCTCTGTTTGCGTGACTAAATACATACAATTAAGGGCTCGGCACTTCTCAATCTCTATGAACTCATTGTTAGCCTGGGTTCAAGTGCACTGATAATGGGGGCCGGGGGAAAACAGGCATATCATCGTGGTACCACACACACACACACACACACACACACACACACACACACACACACACACACACACACACACACACACACACAGGGAGAG
>NW_015505740.1:208072-216291 GCF_001515645.1 Sinocyclocheilus grahami
GGGGGCGGGGGGAAACACGCACATAACCGCGGTGCCACACACACACACACACACACACACACACACACACACACACACACAAACACACACACACACAGGGCTGGTGGGTAAAAGAAATGTCTCATTATCTGACGCATTCCCGTTCGCCCAACAACTCTCTTACTTTCTCTCTCTCTCTGATTTGTTCTTTTGTTTTCCTTAGGCACTCCATTTTCATGGAGGTATGACGTTGCGTTAATACATGCCTCTCTCTCTTGCCATCTCCCTCTCTTTCTCTCTCTCCACTCTGCTGCTAATTCTCCAGTTAAATGCATCATTAGTCATTTAGGGTGGTGTGAAAGTGGCTGGACAGTGGACAAGAAGACCCAAATTTGCAACTTGATGAGGAAAAATAAAAGGCTGATAGATCTATGATAATGAAAGTAATCAGCCCTGAATATGGACGCAAAACGAAACAGTCCAGAGCTAATTCTGCTCTCATTATATTCCGAGCAGATAGGGCCGAAGTGCCCGCGTAGATGGAATCACGATATTCCTCTCTTTCTGGAAAGTAGCTCAAACCAGAAACTGCAGTATTGAGAACTCACAGAGACCTTTATCACAATCTTACGTAGGGGAACAGTGCACTTGGGCCATCTGCAGATTATTAGAGTAACAGTTTTTGTGCCCCACACTTTCCCTCAGTTTTCGTTATCTCACCTAACATAGATAACCTGGCAGCGAAGACCATCTGAGACATGTGGTGGGGGTTGGTGGTGGAAGGGGGGTGTCTTAACCTCCAGTGAGGGGTGTGCTTGCAGCTGGAACGGCAGGCTGGAGGTAAATGGATCTTATTTTGAGGAGTGTCAACATGTGTAAGGGTGCCCACGGCTCATTGCACGGCCCTGATCCCTCCACAGATACGCTGATGGATGAGGGGCAGGGGCCCAACCCCAACAAGGCCTGCTCTGCGCTTCTCTCTCCCTTCTCCTTCCATCTACACTCTTAAAAGTAAAGGTGCTTCACGATGCCATAAAGAACCTTTTTGTCTAAATGGTCCCATAAAGATCCTTTAACATCTGGAGAACCTTTCTGTGTCACTAAAGGTTCTTTGTGGTGAAAGAAGGTTATTCAGATTATAAAAAGGTAAGAAAGAGATGGTTCTTTAAGTAACCTTTGACTGAATGGTTCTTTGTGGCAGTGTTAATTTTGGCAGGCACTTTTGATTTAGTCTTAGTCTTTATCTTGAGACGAAAATGCTTAATAGTCTTAGTCACATTTTAGTCATTTGTGTCTTTCATAGTTTTAGTCTAGTTTTAGTCGACGAAAAGTAATTGCATTTTTGTCAACTTTTAGTCATTACTTTTAGTCAAACTGCAGTTACTAACATTTATTTTGGTAGCTATTTTATGTAGTCTTCAAACTAAAATAGTCATTAATTCTTCTCTCTTTAGACCAAATCAATTAAGCTTATGAGAAATTTGAATCAAGGATTGAATTTGAAAAAACTTGAATAAATGATGACAATTTTCATTTTTCGGTGAACTATCCCTTTAACAGTAGTGTTCAATACAACAATACAAATTATAGTTGTTCATATACTGTATAATATATAATTTATAATTTTTTGAAAAAGAAGCAGAATAAGACAGATACGAAAGAGATACAAATTAAACAAAATTTTCAGATACAGTAGGTTTACTTAACATGTTTATTTAACATATTTTGTTGGTTAACATTAATGACACGGATAGGTACTTAATTAGGAATGCTGTCCCTTTAAGACGGAAGGCATGCATGTAATACTGACACACGTTCAGTTTTCACCCACCTGTTTACGTTCACTTAATCCATAACCGACTGTATTTACGTGAGATACTCTACATGACAGACATTTGGACTGCTGCATGTGTATTTGAGCACTGAGAATGGATCGCGCGCTGCATATGAGAACTGAGGAAGTGGAGCATATGCGAGTGAGAGCACTCTGCCTTCACTAACTTTAAGTTAATCAACAAAGAATTGTGACTCCCGGGAAAAACGGGACGTCTGGTCACCTTATCCCTACCCCTTCGGGTGCTGAGGCCATTGTTTCAGATCGCTAGTTCGCGTTTTGGTAGCCTATCCATCCACTGCGGCTGCCATACTGAGACTAGATATACAAACTCCCCAGATCCGATTGCAATCCAATGACAGGGATGCACATTTTGAAGGACAAGACAGTAGCCTATAGGATGTATTTTGAATGTCCGGTAGTCCTCAAATAACATTATAGTCCCATCTCGTCTTGTTAACAAAGACATGGGAGTTGTCGTCTTCATCCCCACAGCCGACGCAATCCAACGGGACTCAGGCAGAAATCATGTTCATGGATGAGCTAATGTATTAAAGATTTATTAACACCGTAGTATGAAGCAGAGTGAGGCGGAAAGCTATCGATGCGAAACAAGGCCGCTGAAGCAATTGCTAATGAGAGACGAGAGTGACACACGGCTCGAAAGCAGTGGAGCTTTTATTATGCCACACTTTAGCGTTTCCGCTCTTTCCGGTCATGCGTATGTGTGGTAAAGCAGTGCTGTTTTATCATACTAGATACGTTTGAAAGATTTGTTATAATGCTACTCTGTGCGGTCGTCACCTGTCTAATAAAACGCACAACATATTAAAACGTCTTTGGTGTTTGCATGTTTTCTACAAAACAAAACCGGAAATCAAGGGTGTATGATGTCATTGGCAGGCGACACAATTACACTATAGACACGGTCCATGTAACTAGTTAAAATTGCTTATTTCTCTGGATTTTAATATTCTTCGAAACATTTGGGATAATGTAAGTACACAAGTCAGCACAATATATAACACTGTTCTAGTGGTTTTTGGATATTTTAATTAAAAAAAATCTTACATATTGCACCTTTAATCTTTGTTTAAAAAATACAACTCTTAGTTCATGTAAATATTGGAATTACCTAAGATTAATGAATGTTTAGAAGAATTTTTCATTGGCAGTTTATGTTAACTAATGAATTAACTAATGTCAACTAATGAAGCCCTAATGTAAAGTGTGACCGAACAATAAAGAATCAAAACACTTTCAAACAATATCTAGGGCATGTTGTAGTCCAGATTAAAATGTAAAAAAATATGAAAATAAATGGCCTATTAAGTCTAAATATTTAAGTATTTGGCACTGTGATGAACACCATAGCGAATGCACAAATCTAAATGCCTGTTTAAATCATTTTATTATGCCACACTTTAGCAATTTAAATGGTTTAAATGCCAGCACTGGCATTTAAACACCTTTCAGAAACAGTGTGCATGCGTCTTTGACGCAGCATAGAGCAGTGTTGTGCATTGTGACCAGTTGATGGGAAAAGTATTCTTAAAATGCATTCAAAATTCTGAATAATTTGTTATAAATAATTATTATCGGTATTTTGAAGTGCCCACGATAACAATACCGTGCATATTCATTATCGTGATATATCGCATTACCGAATACCGGCACATGTCTAACAGAGTGAAGTCAAATTTCGATATTTTGATTAAGAATCACAAGGTTCGATTATACAATAGTCAGGTTATCGTGAAGTCTGACTAACAGACCTAGATTTTGTGATTTGTAGCTTAGCTTCATCCAGCATTCAACTACAAATGGCCTTGGCTCGTATTTAATCCTTCATATATTCGCATTTGAAGTGTGTCATGCATACACGGACTGACTGAAGACTGTAGCTTGACTACACAAAACCTACTGTAGCTCCATTATAACCGTGCATGTAAACTTACTGAATGCTTCAGACACTGGTGAACACTAAAAAGCTTGTATGCCCCAGATCTGGCAGTCATTACTGAGGGACCACACCAGGAGGCCCATAAACGACAGCCGATGCCTTTGTAACCAGGTTCTGTGGTTAAAAATAATCTAGACCCAAATCAAACCCCACGTCCCGGTTCTTTCTACCTGCTGCCTTTTCCCCATCACCACTGTCCTACCTCAGTTCACTTAATTATTCCTGTTCGGCAACCAACACTGGCAGTCAAATGGCTTATTAGTTACAAATTGCTCTTTAACCCCAGGGTTATGCACCCCTAGCAGGCTGTAAAAGTCTTAAGGGAGATGGAGTGCGGTTTACAATGCGGTGAAGTTAAGAGGTCAACAGAGTTGGAACACATGTATGTGACTGGGCCGCGTTCATGTCTGCCACAATCGACGGGCCGCTTTGGGAACTCCATAAAACCCTAAATCCATCGCCTGTGGTCTCGACCGAAATATTTCCCACCCCTGCAAACAGTCACCCATCCTCTTACAAGCAGTCTTAGAAAGAGAAACGCCATTGATGGGGTTGCACTCCAGCAATCTGTCATCCAAGGCATCTGGTATGCTTTTCTTTTTCTTTCTTATGTCTCCTCCTCTGTCTCTCATTTTTTCATGTTCCAGTTCTTCCAGCACGTCATTACTAACATGCTCGATTGGATGCACAACAGTCGATACAACAGCCCCTCTAACAGGGGCTTCCTTTAATTCGTCCAATCCCAATGTGTGCACCTGGGAAACCTACTTTACCAGTTAACCTCTGCTGTCCTCTCAGCGACAAGACAGGCTGATTGATCAAAAATAAATAATTAAAGGTGATAAGAAGATAAGGAGAGAGGAGAGGCATGACATATTGTCGTGCACACTTCCATGCACACAAGTCCCGTGATGCTTTCTTGTCATGGCGCATCACACCCTCACTTTCTCTCTCTTTTTCTCTCTGCTCTCTTCTTTCTCTCCATCACCTCCTTGCCCCTGCATGTGTCTCTGGTGTTGGATGTCAAGCTAATAGTTCCGTAATGCATCCTTCCAAATGTTACTCACACGACCTCGTGAAGCAGTAACTCTGAAATCTAAGAGACGAAAACCGTCTTCCCTTAAACTAAGCCGGTATTTACAGTCATTTTATTAATTTTTTTCTTCCCATCAGAAGCTCTCTTTCGCTCTCTTCCTCTCGCAGTGTGGGTATATTTATGTGTGCATGTCTTCTGATGCAGAAGAAGAGGTGTCATTATCGATACAATGAGAACTATTCAAAAACCTGACCAAGAAGAAACTTGCACAACCTTGTAAGAGCTGTCATTAAGAGCTTTACCTGAAAGAATAAAAATACCACATAAGCTGTCAACAAATATTAGTACCAAACAAGAGTCATTCAGTTTTCCTTTCCGCGCTCACCCAATTTGAAACGTTTCACTGACATTCTCTTAATACCTCTCAAAGTTTTTTGAAAATCGAAAAATAGCGCATAATTACGGTATTTGCACGCGTGTTAATATTAACTGTTTGCATCAGTGAGCAGAATGTTGTCCTTGCGGAGTCCGCTCATAACTTCTGTCTCATATATCTGATGAACATGCCTCATTGAATGACTCATATTTTCCATAACCATTTAAACGCTTTGTTTTGACCATGTGTGTATGAGATAGGGCTATAAATTACCAGTTTGGGTCTTAACGCAATTCGTGGTTCTATGTTAATTAATCATGCGGTCACACAGGAGTACTACCTAGTAAATAACAACATGGGGAACGGTAACAAATTCTGTGTGCTGTGAGCTTGGTCTCGCGAACAATGCCAATTGATTGCATTTCCAAATCCATTCTGGGCAAATGGAAAAGTTTAGATGCTAGTTTTTTGAGCACACATGTGTGCTGTTGTATGTTTTGTTGACAGCTAATATCAGGCCACGGTTTTGCAGGTCCCTTGTTTTAGTGCTCTTGGACAGGGAGACGATGCGATTGGCTTTGTTCAGTCTTGCTGGCAGTCGACACATGCTGACATCTGTTCCCTCCCAGCCAGTCAAACCAATCTCAATCAGGAGATATGCACACACTCAATCACACGCGCACACGCTCATGCATGATGAAATATTCAGTTGGTTTTCCCAATGCATGCGCACACACAGCATCTCATCAACACCTTCAATCATATAGAGAGACACTATCGCACAATGATATACAAACACACACACACACAGATGCGGACAACTGTTCGATAGGCCAGTTGCTTCCTTAAAGTACGCCCTTAAAGGGTTAGTTCACCCAAAAAATGAAAATTAGCCCATAAATTACTCACCCTCAAGTCATCCTAGGTGTATATGACTTTCTTCTTTCAGACGAATCCAGTCGGAGTTATATTAAAAATTGTCTTTGATCTTTCAAGCTGTTTAATGGCACTCAGCGGGTGTTGCATGCATCAGTCCAAAAGCACTTAATTAAAATGCGCCCATCCATAAAAAAAAAAGTGTCTCACCCGGCTCCGGGGGTGTGAACTAAGGCCTTTTGTAGCGAATTGATGCGATAAGAAAAATATCCATATTCAAAATGTAATAATCACTTTAATCTAGCTTGCGCTCACTGTACACTGGAAGCAGCTCCGGGCGGATGACGTATGAGGTCAGTGCTGCGCATCTGAAAGAAGAAAGCCATATACACCTAGGATGACTTGAGGGTGAGTAATTTATGGGCTAATTTTCATTTTTGGGTGAACCAATCCTTTAAAGGTTCGTGATTTGCACGCAGCTGCAACATTGGCACAGCCGTCCGCATTTATCTGCGATGTGTGGAATGTGAAGCCGGAGTGGTATGAGGCGACCCACACAGGATATATAAGCGCTTGTCAGCTGTCTCTCCCGGGCAAATAACCTGCCGCAATCCCTCCAAAAAAAATGAGCATCCCCGAAAAGACCTGTTTCAAATTAAACGCCGCCTGGCCGAGAGAAATGAATGTGACGCGACCAGATTTTGTATTTTTGTTACAATTACCCCAAACTCCAAATTAATAATTTGCAGACGCAGAGCAATGGTGAGCAGGTGGTTGCCATATTTGAGCGGGACAGTCTCAACTGCAGCTCATGCCTCGCTTGATAAAGGCCTCTCACTCTGAAGCTCATATGACACACTGTCCCCTTTCCCAAGATTTGTACGCACACTCCCTACAGTCCCCCTCCCTCTTTCCTTCTGCTTTATTCTTTTCCTCCATCCATCTCTCTCTCCTCTCTTGTCCCTCTTCTCTATACTAATGCGATAGGACATCATTTATCCTCATGCATACATATTCAGCACTCGCTCATGAGTAATCATGTACATTGGAGTAACACCCACTCCAGCAAACCGCCTCCCTTCAAAGTGACTCCGTATCATTTCAATAGTTCCACCTTGAGGGGATTCAAAGTGGGGGAACAGGCGCTGGAGAGTTGAAGTGATCTAATGTTATTAACTGATCAAACTGACTCAAAGAGGAAATGGAAACTCCGTAAGCCAAGAGAACATTTGTAACTCGGGTAACAGACACAGAGCTCTTATTGGTCTTAACACAATGTGGTTTTCTTAACCCATCATATCCCAGAGACGATCCCAGAGACAGTACTAAAGGTTGTTTATATAACCAAACATTTGTTTCTTCACAAACTATACACTTTCAATTAGAATGTCATTTCTAAGAGAATTATGCAGACTTTCTGTTACTTTTTTTTCTTGTCTTTTTGTTCCCTTTCGTGGAACTTCGAACTGCGTCCTCTAGGGGTCGCTATGGGGGGGGGGGGGGGAAACCCCCCCCCGTCACCCGGGAACCATGGTTACATAAGTAACCCGAGACGTTTCTCTTCATTTTTTTGCATAGTTTTGCCTTTACATTATTTTGTTGTACTCTTGCCCCAGATCCAGAATTTCTTCATTTTAATTTAAAGTATGAAAATCTAAAAAAATATAAAATGTTAAAAACATTTATATTTATATAAAATAAAAACGTGTGTGTTGAGATTAAACATGACTCATACAGTACACACAATTTGTTAAGAAAATATCACTAGAATTATATAACAGAATATTTGTATTGTCTGTCACTTCTTACGAAAATTTAACCTCAAATGATGAAAAAAGTGATATTATTTATTTGTGTGTATTTAAGATACATAAAATGCCAGCTAATAAATACATAAAAATTCACTGTGTAAGTCCGTCCAGTGTTGGATTTGTAATATTTTAATATCTAAATATGTTCAAAAAGTGTCCATAGTTGCAGGAACATGCTTATATTGAGCTCAGTTTTTTTTCTCCAATCTCCGTTATATAAATGGATATTTAGTATACGTGTCTCAATATATATAAATATTGTACATTCACACAGTCCGTGGGTCTGGATGTTTGTGTGGAATCTCAGAGCGTCTGCTTGTAAGGGGGGGGGGGGGACACCTTGA
>NW_015505740.1:216401-231499 GCF_001515645.1 Sinocyclocheilus grahami
GGTTTTTTGGGGGGAGCGGGGCGCGCGGTGGTGTGGGGGGGGGGGGGGGGGACACATTGAGGAGCATGACAGTAATATTGTGCGGCAGACACAGCTATTTCACTGGGGCTTAGAGGCCCTCCCGGATGATGTAGTCTGTCAGCGCTACACAGATCCAATCTGAACTCCGCCACCACTCTCCAATATTCACTTGGATTATGTCTCGGAATATGACTGAGCACTCTGCAGACATGGAGAAGGAGAGGAGGAGAGAGGTAGATGGAAAAGGAGAAGCAGATGAGTAATCCTCATGTGACTTTATAATGCTGTAGATGAAGTGTGGAGAGAAGGCGTACCGTGGGACGGTTTGCGGTTGACACACACGCACGCACACACATGCTTTACATTCTCTGCTTGTCATTTGCACCTGCTTATTTGGATTTAACACTTGATTTAATGTCCTAAAGCTACAGCACCACAAAAATTCAGAAACTCATACCGATGAAAGAAACTAAGAATGATGGTGAGAGGAAGAAAAATCATAACAACAGATAATTATTCAGCCTGCTGAGGAAAAATCGGAGCGAGGGGCACAGGCATTCTGAGGGAGGACGGTAACATTCTGTTCTACTGAGCAATTTGATGATAAAACGACAAATAGGCACACAAACCATTGGATCAGACAGGCTAAAGAACTGATTAGAATATATCAGCACACCTCTTCTCAGCAACCCAGCTGCTCGGAAAACATAGTCTTAGGGCATAACGTCAAGCAGAGCAAGAAGGGCTTTTGTCTGAGTGTGTTAGTGAGAGATTGACTCTTTTTAATCCATTATTCTTGGCCCTTTAGAAGTTCTGCACTATTAATTTATGATAGTAGGGTAGATATTATAAACAGTGGCTTGTCACTCTAATTAACTGCTTATAATTAACAGATCATCAGTTCAATTATGCTGGACTTAACTGTTTCTCAGTCTAATTGTTTTTTTTTTGAGGACAGAAACTGTTCAAAAAAGTAAACATTTGTTCAGGTATGATTTTTGTATTCTCTCACTTTTGTATTCTGAGTTTGAATATGATACTAGTTTAGCTTTAAGTATGCCTTTATTTATCATTATGTGGGCTGTTTTTTTTAGTGGGTGGGGAGAATAGAGCTTTGTCCTGTGCAAATGAGTAAAGCAGGTTACTGTCAGAATCCTGTGTGCACCAATCAGACTCAATGATTTTGATGTGTAAAATTACCTTAATGTTTATTACATGTATAAAGTATTAAGGTGCAGTCACATTAGCAAAGTATTCTGTGAGATTTTGCTGGCAAAAAGGTCAGTTGTCAATAGTATGATTAAGCAGTTCATGTGAAAGTTATTTTCAAATCAAGCTGTTTTCTGTTGGTCAGTGTGGCAATTTTGCTTGACCAGCTTGAACTCTTTGCGAAATCCGCATTAGGTGAAATTTGTTGCCACGTGGAATTCCGAATCGAGTGAATTACAAAAGATTTCATTTGTGTAGATTTGTGAAGAATTTGACCATTAGTGCGCAATTAATGGTGTAGAATTTGATTTATCCCTGTGAATCAAATCTTTTGAATTTGATAACTAAAAATGTTTGTTCACTTGCTGGTGTTTTCTGGATGAATGTTACAGCCATAGAGAACTAAATGTTCACATATTAGTTCACAAACAAATCACCATTACCACCAATAATTATTGTGGGGAAATTAAAATGTAAGGATGTTTAGTTTGTAAAATGTTATTTAAAGCGATCTAGTTATGAATACACTATTCAGAGAAAAACTTAAAGCTATAACACCTAAAAGGAAGAAAAAAGTCAGGATATCCCCACCATCAGGGGTTCAACCGTAATTTTACGAAGCTACGAGAATACTTTTTGTACGCACGGAAACGCGTGATGCAGCTGACACAGAATAGCATACGCTGTTTACGTTCAGTGGATATTCTCCAAAATGGCATCAGGGTGACGCAGAGGAGATTAATTGTTGAATAAAGTTGTTATTTTTGTTTTCTTCACGTACAAAATGTATTCTCGTAGCTTCGTAAAATTACGGTTGAACCCCTGATGTCACATGGATTATTTTACCGATCTCCTTGCTACATTTCTGGACCTTGATCGTGGTAATTACATTGCTGTCTATGGGTGGGTCAGGGAGCTCTCAGAATTCATCAAAAATATCTTAATTTGTGTTCCAAAGATGAACGGAGGTTTAACGGGTTTAGAACGACATTAGGGTGAGTAATTAATGACAGAATTTTCATTTTTGTGTGAACTAACCCTTTAAATGACATTACAGCGTTTAATGGCTGTATGTGAGCTTCTCAATCTGTGGCTCTCACAGCTGCTTCATCCCAACCTGCTCCTCAGCTCTTTCACAGCCAACAACTGGACTCCTGTTGCAGCCTTCAGACCCCCTCTATGCCTAATGTGTTGGTTCATGGTGGTAGTGTTACTGAGAGGCTGAGTGAGTGAGTGACAGAGAGAAAAAAAGATAGAGAATTTACCATTTGTAAGTTAAACCAATTCCAGCCTTGCCCCAGTTTAAATTACACTGTTTTTCTTTTTTGATTTCCATTTTGCGCATAATGCTCTCTCTCAGCATGTTTTAAGTTATATTATTAGCGGGTCTCTGGAGAGTTTCCCCCCTCGTTTTTGGGGTGGGATTCTAGGCTCTGGATGCATTAGCTCTCCGTAATTGGCGAATGATCATGGGATGGAGTGTGGATGGAGAGAGAGCTCACAGCACGCACACCCACACACGCACTCGGCTCGGTGCTGTACAGCCGCGATACTGGAAGTCAGCGAGGGCCCTATCAGTCAAAGCCTAATGCTCGGCCCTAATACACTTTAATAGCTTCCTCCACTGTCTCCGATCCCTCTTCAGCATTGATCTGAAATCATCTTTCTTATTCCTTTTTTTCAGGGGGCTTTGCAGCCTTTCACAGCATTTATTGCTGTCACCTGTCTCATGTGCGCAGATTAATACCGACCGATAGGGGTAGGTTGGGGAAGGAAGCCATTTATTAGCGTTTGGATGTGTGTTCGGCGAAAGGCTAGAGACTTGACTGAGGCGACGCGGCGTTTGAAGAGCGGGCCCGTTTGAGCCCAGGATCCGTCACAAGAATGTGTAAAATACCCGACGCCCGCGCAGGCTGTCACACAAAGGGCTATCACCCTATTATTCAAGAGCAGCCATGGAGCTAGGCCAGAGTAGAGTGTTTCTGGGGGGAAGGGAAAAATCGGCTTGATTGTGATTTGCCATTTATAATTGGCCAACGATGTGAAATGGTCGGCAGCCAGACTTTTTTAAAAAGGCAATCTGCGGCGGTGTAGGGGCCGATGGTTCGCTAATGACAGCTAGCGCAATACGCCTTGGGAACAGAATGGTGCTCGTGTAAGGGTAGGGAACACAAATATGTTTATCTGTAGTCAACGATGTTTGCATGACTCAAATGGCATTGTCTATTGATTTCTTTTTCCAAAACATCGGCGACACAATGGAACCGAAATACAGCAGCAAAAGCGAAACATTGTTGCAATTTGAAAACAAACAAACCAAACCCATCTTTAATTCCAGAGTCTCGCGGCTTATTAAAGAAGTTACGCAGTTCGTTTTGGCCTTTTTTTGTGCCTGTAATCTTACAGGGAATACTTCTGCGCGACACTTTTCCATCTGTGTTGCGCATTTGTGTTTGTCCCTGGTCTGGGGAGCTGGATTTAAGCTCTGAAATGACAGAGTTCAAGGCTGATACTCCTGTTGGCAGTGAGGCATGGCTGACTATTTCTCGAGGGGGTCTGCCTCCACATTGTGAGCTCAACAAAAGATAGTATTTGATAAAGGTCCCCCTCCCCAAAAGCCCCCATAAATAATGAAAAGTTAATGAAGAGGTAACTTAATGATGTAATGAATATGGCAGCACAAGGTCAAACAGAACTATCGTGGGTTGGGTGGGCATGTGAAGTGCGTACTCGCTCGTGTGTGTTTGCGAGAGTGTGTGTGTGTGCAGTTTTAATGAATGTTTTGTCACAGGAAGTGCGATAATGTTTAATTAGTTTCATGTGTGTGCGGCATGTTATATGATTCTTAGATGGCCTGCTCTCATAAACCGTGTGTGTGTGTGTGTGTGTGTGTGTTGTGGGTCGCTCAACAGAAGAAAGATGAGAATGCGAGAAGTTTGAGGGAGTGTTTCTCACAAGTGTACACCTGTGTGTGTTTATGCAAGGGAGAGTGCTTATGAAACCCTTCTGTCAGTTTGTTTGGGAGTGTACGGAAGGTGGGATCTGGGCTGGTGATTAAATATTGAGAATGTTTGAATAATATGTTGGGTCCAGGTGCAATCGATAGGGCACACGAGCAATTGACTCAAAGACACACTGGTCTGTCTGTTAGTGTGACCTGGACATGTGCCTCAAACATATTTTTTCACCAGCTAACACTTTGCTATGTGTCATTAGACAAACAACAATTAGTGTGTGAACTCAGCACCACTGAGTTTTCTTGTTGAGGTGGTTCTGGTTTCAGTATGTTGTTCTGGTGTGTAAAGTGCCTAGTCGGCAGCAGGCAGGTAAGCACTTCGATCTGTTTCTCCTGGACTGAGGTGAGGGACTATCATGCCGGTGGTCTCAGCTTCAGCTCTGACACCTGCATGGCTCGATCCCTTAGATAATAGAGGGAGTGTGAGGTAAAAGAGTAGAGAGATGCCAGTTGGCCTATCAATTATCATATGTACATTGAACTGAAGTGTGCCTGAACGCAGGCAGCATGAGTTTTGAATTCGGCTTGTGACATTTCCTGTTCCCCAGTTTCTTTTTTCTCTCTCCAGATGTATTACGGAAAATAAAATAAAATAAAGTGAAAAGTTATACTTTTATTAAGGCGAGACACTGCAGGTGAATAGGGTAAAAAAAAAAACCCGAATAGTTATCGCCTTACCCAGCTGATTGATTACATTGATAATTGCAAAAAAAAAAATTATATTACAAGCTTTCTAAAATGTTAGGTTTAAATATGCAAATGATTAATTATTTATTGAAATATGTGCTAATTTGCATACATTTCTAGTACAAAAATCTAAACGCTGGATGATGTCAGTTTCAAAATTCTTGTTTAATTTTTTTTTGACATATTAGAGTCAAATTGTTTTTACAGAGGGAATTTTGGGTATCTAATTTTTGTCTCTATAATTTAGAAATGGACAGAAAACTCTATTTTCACAATTTTGGGGGGAATAAAATGTTGTATATAATCAAGCAAATTATATATGAACAAATCCCTCTGTAAAGGATATAGACAGGAATAAAAATGTAAAGTTTGGTGTGTGTAACTGCTACTGAAGTGGAGATTTATGGCTCAAAAAACTTATTTTGAGAAAATGGCCTTTAAAAATATGTATTGTAATTGAAATCTATTGACACAAATAGATGAAGTGCTATAAAAGAAACACTTAACAGTGTCTTTTGGATGTTTTCTTTCCACTAGTCTGAAAAAAACACTTTATGAAAAACCAAAAAACCAAAAAGCCCAAAATCTCAAACTTGACAGGTGCATGAAAAAGTAGTGTTTTTGCCTGCAGTGTCTCCCCTTAAATTAACACTTTTATTCAGCAAGGATTGATCAAATGTGGCAGAAAATAATTTATAATGTCATTTTATATAAGTATAAAATAAATACAAGTAAATATAAAACATATTTCTATTTCAAATCAATTATTTTCTTTTCAACTTTATATTCATAAAAAAAATGCATCACATTTTTCACAATCAATAAATAAATAAACACACACAAACAAATAAATAAACACAAACAAACAAATAAATAAATAATAATTGGCAAATAAATAAATAAATAAATAAATAAATAAATAATTAAGCAGCAAAACTTTAAATTTTCAAAATTGATAATAATAAGAAATGTTTTTGGGTACATTACAGTTTCCACAAAAGCAGCACAAACTCACCAAATCAGCATATTAAAATGATTTTTGAAGGATCATGTGATGTGAGACTGGAGTGAAAATTCAGCTTTGCCATCGCAGTAATAAACTACATTTTAAAAATGTAGCAAAATAGAAAACATTTATTTTAAATTGCAATACTATTTCACAATTTTATGAAGTTTCATTAGCCCACCCTCTGTAATATCAGCAAAAATGTAGCAAAAAAGAGGCAAAAGTAAGCGTGATACTATGGTGTTGGAGCTTAGTCTTTTGGCATTTCATGATTAATACTGTGGTTATGATGAATATGACATGAATATTTTAATGGTCTTAATTATTATTTTTCATACTACGTAATGTAAACCAATCTACTGATATCTGCGATAAAATCCTCATATGATGTAGACGTCATCAGTAAGTTTTAGATCAGAGCTCAGACAGCAGATGGTTGGCCGGCGCTTTCATATGCAGTCAGAGAAATCAAAGTCTCGAAACATGACCGCACTCACACAGGGACCCTAGCGATGGGTCAGTGAGTTTTTTATCTGTGTCTCCTGAAACATTTACAGTTCCCCGACAGCTCTAGCGCTGGCCAGGCGTGATTTGTAGTTCATGTGCAGATGTGTTGCTGAGAGACGTTTTAATGTGACGGGTGAGACGCTTCTCAGTCTGTCTCTGCGGGTTTATGGAGGAGCTCCATGTCTGCGTCTCAATCTCTGAGACCTCCCCCTGTGTTCCCAGACTCCCTATCTCTTCACTTAACAAGCCTGAGGTCATGAAGAAATGGCACAGTGCCCCACTTAACCCAAGGTCAGGTCCCTGAGCTGATTCGCCGTGCGCTGTCGTAAGAACCTGACAATAAAAGCAGGGATGGAATCGCTTGCTCTCTTGTGTTAACCTGAATTGGTTTGCTTGCTTTTTTACTGTCCGTCTCCTGACAGCTATAGGCGGACAGGTAACAATCATCCTAAAGTTTAACAGTATATAGTGCAATGGAAAGAATTACAGCATGCGGACTATGAGAGTAGAAGAGAGTCTATGCTGTGGCCGTGGTGGCTATGAGGAATGTCTTTAAAGTGAAGTCATTTCCTTTTCTTAATCAAAAGATGACAGACCTCTGAAGTCCCGTCTGCATGCCACTGCACAGCCTGGAGCTGCTCTGAACGGGCAAGGCGATGAAGCGATATCATGCTTTGAGGTTATGGGCTGGGGTTTTCAGGGCTTCTCTTGACGTAATTCCCACCGGCAGGATCTCACACTCATTGGAAAGGGAAAAACGTTAAGCGTGAAAGAATACAATATCATTATACTCGGTTAATAGCGTACGCCAGCATTGGTCTTGCTGCCGGTACATGCAATGCTCTCATGTTTCAGTGGGGAAACAGAGCAGCCGGTTTGACGGACAGATTAAGGGAGGCCTGTGGACCTTTACCATATGTCGAAGTGTGGTTAGCTCACAGATTGTCGCATCCATCTCAGCCTTCCCACCTCATCACACTGGAGGCTTGAGCATGAGGTTTATTAAGTGTGAATGGCGTGGTCGGGGTGGCGCGTGCCTCTGGTGCTCTGTTGTCTCGTGCACTCTGAGAAAGCACCTGTGTAACAATGAAAGTCTTAAAATGTTTGTGGTGGCACAGGGCGCATCATTGAGGAGAAGGCATTGTTAAAACACATCTGCTCTGCCATCTGATCTAGCTCGGTGTCGTGTCTTCAAGGCCATATTTCATTTCTGTCTTTAACAATGTAGAGCCCACCAGGGGTATGTGTACCCCAGGGGGTTCTTAATCAGGTTCCACTGGGATACTTGAAAATATTTTTTAGATCTTTTCTTATACACCTTCACGTTTGGTACCAGTTGTAACTTGTTATTAAATATTGGACAAATTGGTGATATTTCATTGATGTTCAGTTTCTGCTGTATTTAAATCCATCATAAAAGGAGTGCAGATGTTTTTTTTTGTTTTTTTGTTAATTGTCCCAACTGAATTTCATGTATAAATAAATTTGCTTTTGTCTTTTTTTTTTTTTTTTACTTGAACTGTTAAAAACTTGTTCAGTTTCTGCTGTATTTAAATCCATCATAAAAGGAGTGCAGATGTTTTTTTTTGTTTTTTTGTTAATTGTCCCAACTGAATTTCATGTATAAATAAATTTGCTTTTGTAAATTTTTTTTTTTTTTTACTTGAACTGTTAAAACTTAAGACAAACAAGCTCAGGAGTCTTATTAAAAAGTGAGAAAGAATATTTTAGTTTAAAAGCAAATCACCATTATAATGCCCCCTTCAATTATTATTATTATTATTATTATCATTATTATTATTATTATTATTATTATTATTATTATTATTAACAACAACAACAACAATAATAATAATAATAATATTGTTGTCACATGCATAATGATATATTATAATATGCATTATTATTATTATTATTATTAAGTTATATTTTTAGTATGCAATAGTAATGGCCTAATAATAATTATAATAATAATAATAATAATAATAATATGCAATACAATATGAGTTAAAAGGAGCCCATTTTTGGTAAGAAGAGACTGTAGGGGTGCATGAGGAGAGAAAAAAAAGCTTTATTAATGCATCAAACTACATTTCTGGTAACTAACAAGGATTTTGCCATTCTTCCTTCATGCTTATTCACATGTTCCATTGCAATAAATATATTGGACAGTCTAACGTGTGTACTTCTGCAACAACAACAAAAAAATCTGAAATAGCAAAGCGAAGGCCTCAAGCAGAGAAATTAAACAACTCAGACTGCTTGCACATAAATAGTTGAATCTTTGCTTCATAAATCAGGTGGTGAGCGTTCATTTGGCCTGAGCGAGGCCTTCAGGTTCACACTTGGCCCTGTGTAAACATGTTTTCTAGTCAGTCCTCCCCAAGAGTGATTTATCCACAGAGCCGTAATCAAAAACAATAACCATTGGAAAGCATGGACGTTTTAGAGCATCGCTGAGAAGTATGAAATAATAATCTGTGTGTGGCCTGGCGAATGCTGAGAATGCAAACATTTCACAATAAAGTTGTTTAAATAGAGACCTTGGCATCGATGACTAAGAGATAGGACATGCTGCGTTAATTACACCCGCTCATAAAAATAAACCACCGGTTTAAAATATGACTCTCCATTCTACGGGATTTAACCTATTAAACGGCAGTGAGGTGTGCTGCTCAGATGTGAAGGAAGGGTGTATTGTTTAGAGTAAAAACACAAGCTCAGAAGGAGATAAAGAGAGAGAGAGAGAGAGAGAGAAAGAAGCCGAAATAGCTGTACAATCAACAAAGGAACGAAGTGTTTACTCTGAACTTAAAGACTTTTGAATTATTCTCCGCCATTGTGTGGCATTAGGACGAGAAAACAGCTCGGCTAAGTGCACGTTTATTATTTTTAATCCGTGTGAAAAGTAATATGCTTTAAGGAGTCAGCAGATGCATTGGTAGAGCTTTAGAGGGCCCACACATAAAGTTTGAAGTGAGTTAAGTTTCATCAGGGGATGGCGAGAAATGGATTATTTTCCTTGAGCATGGACTTAAGTTTTAAAGTTCACTGCCGGGTGGCCCATTCCTATTATCCATGTTAACATAAGAATAGAGCACAGGGAGGAGGCAGGGCTAGAAAGAGAAACACAAAATGAGTTTGTGGGGGTTACTGGTTTAAATGAACTTCTGTTGTCATCCATGTATGTTCACTTGTACTTCTCACTTTTCCTAAGAAAGTCCAAGAATTTCAGGTAATGGGGTAACAGGGATGTCAGAGCACTCTTGGCACTCCTCAAGGTCTGAGCCCAACCAGCTTTTGTGGGCCACACGACAAACACACGTTCCCAGCTTAGACGCCTGGCTAGAGAACAAGGAACCCGGTCACAGAAGCGGCGCACTCCGGCTAATCACGTTACACTGTTTTTGCTTCACATTACACTTAGTTTACCCCTGAAACGGAGTCAAGGGAACCATGACAACTCTTCAGTCTGAGAAGAGGCATGCCGTTATGAATAAATGTTTGTATACATTTTTTGTGGATCTTGGAGTGTGCACATGGAGAACGGACTGCGCTTAAAGACATCTGGATGCGATGAAATAGAATTTGTTTAAACAAAATGAAGCCCCTCTCTCTCCACCTGGAAAGCCACCCAGAGCGCACGCTGCTCATCACTACATACTTGTGCAGTGATTTTAATAGGACTGTATTGACAGATATTTCACTACAGCCGTATGAACGCTTTTCAATGAAAATGAAAGTCATCATGAAAATGCATGATGACTTTCACAGCTTTCACTGAAAGAGTCAACATGAATACCGTGACTTTACACATGCCGGAATTGAGGGAGGAAATGGTGATGCACTTATACCGTTGGGCTTTAACAAATTCAAAACAGGATATGCTGTAATTATGAATAATAATAATAATAACAGCATGTTGAAGAATCTGTTTACTTTTTTCCTAAAATATTAAATGAATTAATAATATAAATTATGAATGAGAATTCTTCTTCTTCTTCTTCTTCTTCTTCTTCTTCTTCTTATTATTCTTCTTCTTCTTCTTCTTCTTCTTCTTCTTCTTCTTCTTCTTCTTATTATTATTATTATTATTATTATTATTATTATTATTGAACACAAATATTTACGCTACATAGTTTGATGCATTTCTTAAAGTATATAAATAATAATAATAATAATAATAATAATCTTCATTATTATTATTATTATTATTATTATTATTATTTAACACATGCACATAAGCTACATAATTTGATGCATTTCTTAAAACATTAAATAAATTAGTAATACATTTATAATAATTATCTTCCTTATCATCATCATTATTATTATTATTATTAATATTGTTGAACACAAGCTACATAGCTTGATACATTTCTTAAAATATTAAATTAATAGTATTAAAATATTAAATGAATAAATGAATAACAGCAATCTTCGTCATTATTATTATTATTATTATTATTTTTAATTTATTAATTCAGATATTTAAAATTCTGGAGCTATTTGCATATGCAAAATAATGTATTATTCTCAGCGAAATTAAAATGGAAGAAAGAAAGAAAAATGTCAGCTATATTTATGGCTAACGGAACTCTAATGAAACTTTTTTTTTTGCACTTAATGCTATTTATTTCAGCTGAATCAGCTGGGCTTAACATGTAAATAATAAACCATCTAAATGTAAAATACTCTTCTGCGATTTATGGCATATTAATCAGCATGTTTAATGAGAGACTGCTGATAAAGCGGCCGGACAAAAATAAATTGTGCAAAAAGCTATGTGCATATGAGAGACACCTATGGATTGATCAGCCTTTTAATTCTATTTTAACGAATAGTCCAGGAGTCTTGGACGGAGACACGGGAACATGAATAGGATAATAAGCATCATGGAAGCTAATCAGATTTCTAAGAGGAGTTGATTGTTGGTTTTGCAGAAAGAGCAGAAGAACGCTTGACAATAAGCTGAAATTTAAGTGTTAATTTTTATGCAAATCTTCCAGCAATCTCCACGTGATGCAATTTGCTCCCCTGCTCCGCAGATATGAAATTGTCCTGCTCACAGAGAAAATGTCAGCTTGCCAGACCCTGAAAGCTTGTAATTTATTTGGTATGTTTCTATTAGTATGTGTCACACTTGTTAGCCAGCCTCTCTCTCTCTCTCTCTCTTGTGCACACTTGTGCACATGCAAACTCGCACACTCAGACTAGCGCTCCATGTGTTTGCCGCTCAGCCCGCGGCCTTAAAGAGCGTCTCAACTCAGTGGCTGTAGCACCAGGGCATTAATGTATTATCATATATCGGGTGGTCCTTGCCCTGTGGACAAAAGGCTGTTTAATACAATTTAATGACATTCCCGAGCAGGAGGGAGAAAGGGGGGAAAGAAAGGGCAAAGCCCAGATTAAATTAGCATCTGTGGTTCTTATAGTTCACCCATGCAAAACTTAGCAACAGAAGCACTATGACTCCACCCCTTTGCCCCCCATTTCTTTTTATTTCATTGTCTCTTGACGAAAAAGAGTGACAGTATAGTATAGGAGTTCAAGTAAGAGTTAAGGAGGATAAACACAGGTTGCAGCTCATAACCTGTCAGCGACGCTCATGTTCCCCAAAGGCCACAGCGTGATTGATTTTCTGTGTGGCGCAGTGATGTCATCCATAAGAGACGCGAGGAGCTGACAGCCGATGCGTTTGGGCATCTCTGTGGCTGTGCCGTTTACCGACACGGGTTTCTTTGTCTTCATCTGTCTCTGCCTCACTTTACACATCTCTATCTCTCCTCTCTCCGTCCTCTCTCTCAAGCACACTCCCTCCCCTCATTTCCTCCCTGTTTGTGTTGTTTAAGGAAGCCAGTGCCGGGCATCCAGTGTTACACTCAGCATACTCCGTGTAGAAGGTTTGGATGCAATTCACATATAGGTCAATTAAATGCGCCAACATCTGCTCTCTTCTAACCATTTGCATACAGTATTCATATGTTAATGATGTCCCTTGTTTTGTGTGTGTATGTTTGTGTGTGTGTTTTTCACTTCCTCCCCTCCTCCCTGTCTCTTTGTAAAAAAAATCAGATAGAACATTTTTGGATTCAAACTGCTTCATGTGGCAACTCCAAACCGGATAGTGCCGTCCTATTTTTATTTCCTCTCCCTCTCTCACTCGCTGAAAGCAGAAACTCTTTTACTGCGAGCGGCGGGCTTGTTTAGCTGCCATTGGCCCTGATTCGAACAAGAATCATTCCACTGTAGCTGCAAAGGAAGTCCTTGCCTTTGGAAAGCAGCTTAACGCCTTATAAATCAGTGATGAGGCAGATGGACCAGCGATAATCTATTTAGAATGCCTCACAGCAAATATTGTCGTACAGATGATTAGAGATTGAGCTATTTTAACTCGGCCTTCTCCGCCCTCTCAGCAAATCTTCTGCTTCTGTGAATGATTTAAATTGGAGAGTTTCTTCTTTTCCCCCTGCTTTTCTGCCCTAAATATATCTGCTTTTTCGAAGCGCTCGCACGGGGGAAACGAAGGGGTGACGTGTACGCGTTTTACGCCGCCATTTTCTTGGCAGGCTTCAATGGCGTGCCGTGGAACAAAGAGCAGGGAGATGGGCCCGAGCCAACAGGCTAATGACAAAACGCACGCTTCTTAACCCAATATTAGTAGGGGGACGCGGCTGTACGTGAGGGCTGGAGCCGCACCGAAGGCCCCCCGTTTCGCTTTGGTTTTCGATAGGTCCCAATTTAGCACGAGGCCACATAGACGGGCTGGACGATGGATGGCTAGAGAGAGAGAGAAAGAGGGAGGGAGGGAGGGTGGAGTGTGAAAATGAAGTGGAGGTTGTCAGATGTGGCAGCTGCTTGGAATCCTGATAAATATAAGTCCTTATTGATCGGCTGAAAATGAAAGATCCCAGAGTGGCGTGCAGTATTTAGCTTCTTGTCTGCCGAGCACGTCAGTGGTGGCCTTGCCTCGCTGGGATAGATTTTCAGAGGCGCTCTGAGCCTCGGCTTTGATTTCATCTTTAACCTTTTTCGGCTGCTTTTCCTTGACCTCTGTGCCACTGCTGTGATTCAGTGAATTTGTTACATTTGGCCTGACATCCTCTCTCCCTCTCTCTCTTTCTTTCTTGCCGACAGAGTAAAGACTCATTGCCGCTGTCATCGCTTGTTGCCGTACAGACTCAGTGGCGGGGTGAGTCACGGTCTCTTCAACCTGACGGGCCCCGGACCAGTATGCAGTTAGAGTGATCAGGTAAGCGAACATTCACCTCACAGCCCTTCCTTCGGTAGTTGTAACGCGGCACCGTTCCTGGACCAGATATGGGACGTACGTTTAGCTCGCTGATCCCAGATCTGCATGCTTGAGCGGTCCTTAGATAAGACATGAAGCATGCTCACTTACCCGCTGGTCTCAAATCATCAGTGTCAGGATGAGATTAACTGATCCCAGAGTCTGATCCCTAGCAGACAGTCCATTTGAAGTGGCACGTTTTGTGCTGAACGGTTGTAATCTTCTCCTGCGATGTGTCTTTAAGCCGAACACCTAAATGACATATAAAAGCCCAATTTAGAGCAATTGCTTCGCCAATTTGCTCTTCTATCTGGTTCAAGCCTTTTCAGTGACATGTTTCATATGTGGCCACCACAATTTTATAATTGAACATAATAACACCTCAATACATATAAAATATATATTATAGGTAGAGAAGACTAGAACTAGTAACTAAGATTTTGAGATAAAAGGATGATTACATCTGTGTCTTCTCTAGCAGTAGTTTGTATGTCAGTTGTGTGTCAGTTTCATCAAATCTAATTATTTGGTAACACTTTACAATAAGGTTCATTAGTTTAACATTAGTTAACTACTTTAGTTAACATGAACTAAGCATGAACAATACTTCTACATCATTTATTAACCTTAGTTAATGTTAATTTCAACATTTACTAATGCATTATTTAAATCAAAAGTTGTGCTTGTTAACATTAGTTAATGCACTGTGAATTAACACGAACAAACAATGAATGACTGTATTTTCATTAACTAACGTTAACAAAGATGAATAAATACTGTAATAAATGTATTGTTCATTGTTTGTTCATGTTAGTTAAAACATTAACTAATATTAACTAATGGAAACTTATTGTAAAGTGTTACCAATTATTTTTATACATTTTATTATCCAAATGTATTACAAAATTACAGTAACAATATGACATAGGGCCTACACTACTTTAAAGGGGTCATATGATGTTGCTAAAAAGAACATTATTTGGTATATTTGGTGTAATGAAATGTGTTTATGTGGTTTAAAGTAAAAAAAAAACATTATTTTCCACATACTGTACATTATTGTTTCTCCTCTATGCCCTGCCTTTCTGAAACTCGTCTATATTTACAAAGCTCATCGGTCTGAAAAGTGAGGTGTGCTGTGATTGGCCAGCTATCCAGTGCGTTGTGATTGGCCGAATACCTCAAGCGTGTGACGGAAATGTTACGCCCGTTACCATACTGTCAGGCCATGTCCCGGAGCGATGATTCAAAAACATTAAAACCCATTATAAACAAGGCATTTGTTGCATCCAGTGGGGACATAATTAAGGATTATAATGACTTATACTGTCTTTTTACGCATTGCGTTGCATCGTGCAACG
>NW_015505740.1:231979-270428 GCF_001515645.1 Sinocyclocheilus grahami
CTCTTTTGGAAGGCCAAACAAAGTAGTTTCGCTTTCACAACGAAACACACGGTGGGCTAGAGTGAGCGGCGGCAGGCTTGCGGCAACCACATGTGACGACCCCAGGCTGGACTCCGCTTCGTCCACAGTGAAAGCCGATCCACAGCGCGAAGTTGATGTATTGCCTCAGTGACCAGCACAGATCAGCTCTAGGCATGAGGAAGCGGATATCGTACTCTTTTGGAAGGCCAAACAAAGTAGTTTCGACAATACTACAGTGAGAACAAAAGTTACGCCTTCTTTCTTTGCGTGAACATTTGGGCGGTGTTATGCAAATCTTCCCACATCGTACATGCTCCACTCCCCCTCACTTCTCCCTCTATCTTTCTCTCAGGTGTTATATATATACATACACTGTTACTCCCTGAGGTAATATTTAGCAATAACATGTTTAACACCACAACCCTCCAGTCACAGATCCTCACATCATGCTTAAAAAACAGAGACGGGTGACATGTTTCTGAATCTGCTGCTTTTCTATCTCTGAAGAAAACATGGCTTTTATTTAACAGTTATAGCTATTACAGGATCACAAAAAAAAGAAAGAAAAAAAAATCTCAAGACAGGGATAATTTCCATAGATATCTCTCACTACAAAGAAAGCTGAAAATCAAAGCGTTGCCGTCATTTAAAGAAAGACAGAGACTTTTCGAATGACACTCTTCATTTTTTTTTTTTCCGGTTGGTGAAGTATTTGCATAGCTGAAGTTAGCAGTCTCTCTTGACAGGCTGGGGAGAACAAACAAAACCGCTCTCTCTTGAGACTCTCTCCGCCACGTAGGGTGATGCAAGCTTACATATATTAACAGCGCGTTGTACGATCGCTAACTATCAGAGTGAGCAGTCTATCCAAAGTCCTCAGTTTCTTCTGTTTCTGAGCAGAGAAGTTGGCAGCCCGGTGTCACCATTGTCAGAGTTGCGTTAAAGTAGCCATGTTTGATGTGCTGGATGTTTGTAGCTGCTCGGCGGCTGTGTTTGGACATGTGCGACGGAGTCCTCAGCCCCTTCGGGTCAGCGTTTGTGCGAGCGTGCATTTCCCCATGTGGCGGGAGGGTCGGAGTGTCAAGAGTGGATGTGCCTTTGAGGCCGTAGCGCGGCAGATTAGCGTCTTTTCTTATCATTCAAATCGAGCCTCCACTCCCTTTGAAAAACATATTGTACACATCCCCTCCCCTCCCTCCCCCGTCGCCCCTGACGACAATCTGCGGCCATGATGGCTGCCTTCGAGGAGCTTCCCCGAGCTGGTGGCGAAGAGAGAGCGAGAGAGAGAGAGAGAGAGACAGAGAGATCGTCAGGGGACGGCGGAGGGAGGGGTTGTCCGTCCCAAACCCTCTCCCACATCATCAGAGTGTGATAGCAGCTGGGTAATTGATATATGGCTGTGGCTGTCTCTTCTCCTCACCCTTGTTAAGGTCAACTTATCTACATTTCACCCCTTATTTCTCCACTCCCATTATATTCACCCGCAGATATTGACTGACTGGTGCGGCCTGTCCTCCTGAAAATATTTGACGGCACGGAGCCACTACTAGATTGCTGAGAGAATGGATGGATGCATTGACAGCTAGATGGATTGCATTGCAAATAATCAGTTATTTGATTGAAGTACAACCCATCTTTGACTGAAAATATATATATATTTTTTTAAGTTAGTTCAGTAATGGTCTCTTACATGTTGTGGTCATATTTTCTTTAAGTGTAAAGATTGAGGTATATATGAGGAAGGCATGTTATATATATCATTGGTATTATATATATATATATTTAGTATTATTAGTATTGTCATCTTATTTTTATTATATTTTATATTATTTTAATATTGATCTGACCAAATCAAAACTTCCTTTATTCATAATTTCATGCATCATTCAAACATATAATGTCTTTAATCATTTTTATTCCTGTTAATCACATTTAATAATAATAATAATAATAAACCACTACAAAGAAGAGGATTGATTATTTATTTATTATTATTTTTTTTTACATTCTGACATTTACATAAGCTTTTTTTTTAGGACAACAGTTAAAATGTGTTGATTTTAAGATTAAAGCTCAAAATGATACTCAAACAAGGATACATTTCACATTAAAAGGGTCTTGAGGGTTAAACAAATATATCAAAGCCAAAACGAGTTTTTTCCCCTGTGTAAGGAGGGGAAAAAAACTGCTGAGAAACATCTTCCTGCGTCTTGACAGCTACCTTTCTGCCTAGCAATTTACCTTTAACTACAGTACTTAACAGTTTCAGGGCAATTTAAATCAAAAACTTCCAGCCTTACATACTCCCATCATTATTTTTACAAAGCACCATGTATAGTTCTTTAATCAGTCAATCACGGAGTCTGTGCCATCGTAATGCACCCCTCACGCTTCCTGTTGTTCAAACACTATCACAGTTGAAATCAATAGAATTGTATTTTTAACTCACTTCAATCAAAACACCCACACTGTTTGTGTACTCTGCTCTCTCCATCAATAGTCTTAAGACCAAAAACGAAACTATCGCGTTGATGTTCAACCTACCGAACACACAGGCGTCGCTATGTTCGGGGAAGCGACAGTGCCTTGGGCGTGCCCAAGTCCAGTATTTCTTTTATTTTTCTTTTTTTTTTTGAATGACAAAAAACATAACTAATTGGAGAACCACTGCATGTTTTCACTAAAGGCACAATTTAATTACATTTGAACCGAGAATGAGTATTTTGGGAATGTGATATATTCGTTCAAACAAATGGAGCGAGAGAAATGCAATATTTGTTTTGCTTTGATTAGCAGATTGGCAGGGATTTTTTGTTGTTGATGTTGTTTTTCAGAAGAGAACCAAACATCTTTTCACAAATCAAAACTTTTGGATTCCTGTTTTACCTAAAAGTGCAAGACTTCAGGTTCAGCCACCTTAACCCCATCCTAAAGTGATAATACCACCGTTTAAATCATAATGATCCTTATCCTGAGGGTCTATGACTGTGGGATACATACATTAGCCTGTTTGTAGCCTTCTCTGTCCTGCAGTGGCACTGCTGATAAATACTTTATTAATAACTTTCTAAATAATGTAAAGTGTATTGTTGTCTCCGAGGTTGTATTAATAAACATGAAGGAATTTATTTGTCTTTAACAAAGCATGATTAATGCACATTAGCGTGTAGATTCCAAATTCTCGCAGTCTACTCTTCCCCGCCCAATGAAAAAAAGAAAGAAACACACACACACACACACACACACACCCATCAGCATTAAATATTTATGGCATAATATTAATGGTTTTGTAAAGAAAATAACAAGTTATTAATCCTCTGATTAACAACTGATTAACCTTTTTATTAAACACGTGATCCGTGCTTCGTGGATTCAGGATGTGTCGCTCGAGTGTGCTGTGGAATAATTATTTTTGTGTCTTTTTTAATTGCAAAAATTGCACGGATGAACTGTTTTTCTGCCCTTTTTTCTTTTCAAACATGCACAGATAGAGATGGATACGGCATTGCCGACACAATATTTTGTCGATGTTAAACATGGACTAACTATAGCAGGACATATCTGCGGACAATGAGGTTTAATTCTCGCATCCGTTTACTCCTGTGTTATTGGCATGTGTGGAAAAATAGGGAGAATGCACGCACTGGTAAAGGACAAGCGGCTCTCTGCTCATCTCACTGCCATTGTGGGTATTTTTAGGTCTCGCCTGAGTCAGTTCGAGTACAATTATGCTTATGTTTCACACACGCCAAGTGTGACTTCATCTTACGGGGTGGAAATGGGAGAAAAAAGAAAGCTGCCTGGGCAGTTTTGCAAATAAAATAAAACTATATCATTTATAGCATTTCACATTGTCATGATTTCCTGCTGCTTTTCAGCTTCCTGATACACAGACAGACAGAGAGACATGTAAAGTTATGAAGGACGGCCTGCAGGTCCCTCCTCCCTTGACTCCTTGGGAACGCAACACCCTCCTCAGGTGATTAATACAAATGTGGGGCCTGGGCTGTTTTACAAACATCAAAAAATCTAATTCATAATACGTTTTATACCCTGACCCCTGCCATATATTGTGTCACTATTCTTTAGCTTGCAGAATCCATCAAAGGCCATAGTGTTGTGAAAACCGACCACAATAGTCTTTGTGTGGAGATGTGTGTGGGGATAAGGGTGTTGGGACACTTGTTGTTTTTTATGCTTGGTCTTATGATGGATTGGTGCTTGTTCGGTAGGGTGTCTTTGTTAACTTTCTCTCACACTCTCTTTTTTAATGTTTTTTTTTTCTCAAATGGACTGATCTTACCTTCACTGACTTTCCTTCACCCCCTCGCTCAGTTTAAGGTATCGCTTTTTCTCTTTCTGTCCTGCTGTTGAGTGTTCCTTCCTTCCTCTTAACCTTTTTTTTCTGCAGAGTCCTTCATCTTTGCTTTCTTTTATCATGTAGTCTTTCCTTCTCTCTCTCACTTTCAATCTTCACGCAAGCAAACTGGCCACCCTGGGAATCCTGGCAGTCAGTCACACGCCCCTCCAAAAACAATTATCTTTGAACTTGCTTTTAGTGCTGTTTGTCCTAATTACAGATCATTTTCCCTGTCACATTTCTACTTTTATTGCAGCTTTGCCCTGAATGTTGATCCTATTGAGGTTCAACCTTATTTTACTCGCTGGAACACCCCTAAGACCTGGATTCATCTAATATTCCCCTGTGCCTTTTGCTCTCTCTTTTCAAATTTGATTTTTTTTTCTTCTTCTTTTCTTCCATTTCTTTCTTTTTTAATGTATAATTTTTTGTAGCATTATCTTATTGAATTAGACTGAGATCCCAAAATACACAGTAAGGATGTATGGCCTGTTTTATTTCTGGTGTTAAAATTTAGGTTGTACTGTGTGTGTGTGTGTGTGTGTGTGTGTGTTTGAGGTACGAGCAGCCGTAAGGCATGCTAACTTCAGTCCCACTGGGAAACCCTGCGTGTATTTTTAGTTCTCTGCTACAGAGGTGGACTTCGTTGTAATTAAAACTAAGTAAAGGTGGTTAATTCCTTCCATTGCCTGGCTGTTTCAAATATCAATCTACTCTGTTTTAAAGGTATTGCACATACGCGCACACGCATGCTTAGCATAACACACTCACACAGACATGCACACGAGCTCGTAAGCCTCTTACAGATCCGATTCCACATGCAGACACAACATGCGCTGGAGTTGCAAGGAGAGGTTTAGACATGGTGCAGGGCCTTTTTCAATTAGAAGCGTATCGTGCGCACCCCGATAGGATCGTAATGTAGCGGGTCCGGGTCACTGGTAGGATGTGGGATTAGAACCACGTAGTGGTTCTGGCAGTGCAGAAAAACTGAAAACCTCACACCAGGCAGACACATCTCCCTCCTATCTGCAAGTCACACACTAGAGAGATAATAGAGATGTCTTAGTGAGCTTCACAGAGCGCCTGCATCTCCCTCTCTCTGTACTGTTAGGGTCAGAGTACTGTATAAGTATATGGGGCTGAGAATACATACATTCATTTTAAAGGGATAGTTCACTCAAAAATAAAGATTCTGTCATCATTTAATCATTCTCATGTTGTTCCAACCTATATGACTATTTCTTCTGTGGAATATGAAAGAAAATATAATTTTTATAAAGATTATTTATTTATTCATTTATTGAAAATGTTTACTATAACTCTTTAAAATATCATCTTTTGTGTTCCACAGAAGAAAGTCATACAGGTTTGGAACAACATGAAGGTGAGCAAATAATGACAGCATTTTTTTTCCTGAACTTTGAAAAAGATAATTTAATGTTATTTATAAAGGTTAAGAGTTGTGGCCTAGTGACTAAATTAGAGTTTAAATCTGGCTCACAGAACTTTCTGTTCTCTCTCCACTATTCTGTGCATAAGAACAGAAAAAAAGACCATGAATTAGAAAAAAAAACTCCCACCTTTTTTATTTATTTTATATATATATATATATATATATATATGTTCCTATTGAGGTCTTTTCCATCGAGTCATTCCCCAGGGTCTTGTATGGCAGTGGTTCTCAACTGATTTAGGACTATATCAAGTGGATGTCAAGTACTTTAGATATGAAGTGGTGAGGTTCTTTCTTTCTTTCTTTCTTTCTTACATACTTCCTTTCCTTCTTTCTGAGGATAAGGGAATGTCAAGCAAACTATTTGTGTTGACATGAGCCTAATTTGTTAGGGTCTACCCAATGACAGATGCATTTTCACCAAAATACTGTAGAGTTTGATTGGATGCGTGACCTTTGGCAACAACAAAGATATGTTAATTGTTTTCTTGTACCCTTTTAATGGTTGGTAAACATGTGTATTAACCTTATTTGTCCTAAATATGCACAATTATGTAATTAAAAAAAATATATTATTATTATTATTTATACTTATTATATTATCGAAACATACATTACACCCCACCCAGTTTGGTCATGACCCAGCTGTTCAGATGCACTGCTCTACACCATCTCTCCCCTGATAATCTCAAACCTGTATGTCATAATCCAGCCGCTGACACTCAAAAGGAAAGAGATAGAGAGAGAATACCTACTTAACCAGTCTCTTATCTCCATTTACTCCCCTTTTTTTTTACTTTTGCTTTTTTCCATAGAGTATTGCTGCTTCTCAAAAGACAGAAAGCAGACAATTTGGAGCACAGAGAACGCTGATATGGTTGTGAAGTGCCCCCTCGAGGAGGTGTATGTGTGCACACACACATTGGAGAGTTGTTCATTTATTCCTTGCTCTGATGAGAGCAGTACTTACATTACACCCCACCCAGTTTGGTCATGACCCAGCTGTTCAGATGCACTGCTCTACACCATCTCTCCCCTGATAATCTCAAACCTGTATGTCATAATCCAGCCACTGACACTCAAAAGGAAAGAGATAGAGAGAGAATACCTACTTAACCAGTCTCTTATCTCCATTTACTCTCCTTTTTTTTTACTTTTGCTTTTTTTCCATAGAGTATTGCTGCTTCTCAAAAGACAGAAAGCAGACAATTTGGAGCATGCATTTTCACCAAAATACTGTAGAGTTTGATTGGATGCGTGACCTTTGGCAACAACAAAGATATGTTAATTGTTTTCTTGTACCCTTTTAATGGTTGGTAAACATGTGTATTAACCTTATTTGTCCTAAATATGCACAATTATGTAATTAAAAAAAAATATTATTATTATTATTTATACTTATTATATTATCGAAACATACATTACACCCCACCCAGTTTGGTCATGACCCAGCTGTTCAGATGCACTGCTCTACACCATCTCTCCCCTGATAATCTCAAACCTGTATGTCATAATCCAGCCACTGACACTCAAAAGGAAAGAGATAGAGAGAGAATACCTACTTAACCAGTCTCTTATCTCCATTTACTCCCCTTTTTTTTTACTTTTGCTTTTTTCCATAGAGTATTGCTGCTTCTCAAAAGACAGAAAGCAGACAATTTGGAGCACAGAGAACGCTGATATGGTTGTGAAGTGCCCCCTCGAGGAGGTGTATGTGCGCACACACACATTGGAGAGTTGTTCATTTATTCCTTGCTCTGATGAGAGCAGTACTTCGTGCCTTCAGTGTTTTGTGGCTAATACACACAACACTCTTGCATATATATATATATATATATATATATATATATACACAGAGTTCTGGCATGAAACTCTAGATGGCGCAGTCCGATACAGCTGTATGCCACAGCAGCCCTCTTCTGCCACACTTCCTCTGTCTCCCTGCCTGTAGCTTGGCGGCTTCCTCCTCAGCAGGGGGAAAGGTAAATCATGTGAGGAGAAGGACTGGGGAAGGGTAGCTGACTGTGACACGTACCTGTCGGCAGGTACTCAAAATAATTGGTAAATGACTGTAGCGGGATGGAGAGGGCTCTCTCTTCCCCTCCTCCGTTTGATAAATATTTGAAGTTGCCAGGCGGTCGTAGAGCGCAGCGCAGAGAGTGGGAATATCACAGAGGTTGGGCTCGGAAAGCAGACGTTACGGAGACGGTGTATTGCGCGGATAATCTAGTTTCGAGTAATACACCTCTAAAGTTAAAAGCTAATCTGCTGGGACTCGATTTTGTAACCTAGCAAAGCAGACCTGCATTTATACCTGCATTAACTCAATTACATAGAATATAGGCTTATATTAGATCGACTATACGCACACACTCGCACGGACTTCAGTTGGCAGTCCTCTGCCACTCACACACATTAAATGTGAAACATGCATAATTCTTCATAATTTTGAAACAATGCCATGGAAAGTTCAGTCCGATAATTACTCGGCGGACAAATGTGCTTTAACATTGGGAAATCTTCGCTCCCTGCCAATATTAGGAGCGCCATTGGGCTCTGTTTGTCTGATAATGAACAGTATTCATTTTCATCATGTTCCTTCAACCCTCCTCAACTCCCTTTACACCATAGTCAATTAAAGCCCTCAGGGCCCTTCTGTGCATAAAGGGATATATAACTCTTTTGACATTTGGCTGCGGACATATTAGGCACACCCAGAGCACATTTAGAGCGAATAGCCTTTATAGCACGTTTAAAAGACCTGTTCCAGCTACAGCCAAAGAGGGCGACTGAGGATTGGTCAGGGAGTCTGGCTTCGCTTTACGAGGAAAGGTGAAGACGTTGCACTGGCATGTCCAGTTGGAGGCGGATGGAAGAATAAATGGGGAATTGGATCGGGTAAATGTTTTTTGTAGCTTCATTGGTTCAATATTTTGGTGCCCCTCCAATCTGACAGGCATGTTTATAAGATGGTGTTTCAAAGACAGCTGGGTAACGGCAGCTCTGAGACAACATACATGAACACCAATCCTGGCCAAAGGACTTTGGATAGCAAAGCACCCCTTGGTGTAGAGGAAGCGCGTTAGGCTAAAATGAAGGAGTGGGTGTACGAGGCCACAGAGGCATGTCCATAGCCTTTTCCGCTCTGCCGGCGGTGACCGGGGGACTCAGATAGGACGTTTTGAGTAATGAGGCGTGAGGAGCACGTGCTATCCTCACAGCCTAGCGAGTGCTCCTCCAGGGCTGTCTGGAGCAGACTTGCAGGGTCATGCATGGCGTTCATTGGCATAAAACAGCTAGAGGTGTGAAGCTCATCCCCGGGGCCCTTAGCCTCTTCGCCCTATAATGCTGAGTCAACTGAGCAACAGGGCAGCCCGCTCCGATCCATGGCGCTGGGACGGAATCATTGCTCAAGCGTAGGGAAGTCTTCCGAGAACAGACGCCAATGGTTACGGAGTAGCCAATCGAGTCAATTGGCTTGAATTACAACATGTTAAGGTGTTTTGATACCCTCTCTGGCATTTAATAATACAACCGTCCTTTTATGTGGTAGGCATAGACCTGTGGCTGTAAAATAAACTAAGCTCAGAAATCAAGTCAGAATTCTGGTGTCATCAGAAATAGCCCAGTCCTTCAATATTCGCCTCTGCCATCTTCTGTAACAAATAAATGTCCATATATAGCAGCTCTCCTCGGGACATTTCCATTGACATATGAGAATCGGGGAGAAATTTTTGCATCGCTTGCATTCCAAATGAGCCACAGTAAGTGTTTTATGTGGACATTATTATACCGATATGGCTCTCAATGCATGTAAAAAGGAATGACCCCACCGTTGTGATTTATTCATTCCTGTCTAGGATATATGCATAGGCTCAGAAAATCCTCGATTCTGCTCAGAATGAAGCCAGATATATAATTCATGAAAGCTAATGCATTGTTTCTGTTGCTTCATCTCGTGGCTCTTCCCCCCCTCTCTGCCAGCCTATTCTCTGGCAAAAGGTTGGCAATAATATCAGTATTGAAATGAGAAGTTTGAAAGACGCACCGCTTCCTTTTTATATGTGTGTAAACTGATTTGAATCACACATTGGGGGCTTACTGAGCGGAGCTTTAAATGTTAAATGGGGGTTGAAGTCTGCCTGAACTAATTTGTAGAGCTTTGCACCATGTTGACATTTAAATGTGATAAGAATAGAAAACTGTATGCCGACCTATTTTGAAGATGCTTTCGGAATACATTCGCATCAGCCGCGGTCTGTAATTAATAAAAAAAAACAGGATATGCCCCCCTCCTCCAACCTTTTTTTGCACCAGATTTGATTATAATACAACCCTTACAAGGCACAGAATGACAGAAAAAATAAAGAGGGACTAAAATATGAGCATGGAGGGAATTAAGAGGGAAGTGGATAGCACACACCTGGGTTTGGAGGAGGGGTAGAGATTGCATCGGCTGGCTGCTGTGCTATCACATTACCGCGATCCAGCCCCTGTGTTTGTGAGAGCGAGCGGGGAGGAGAGGGACCTCGCCAAATCAGCATGCAAATAACGCCACATTGTTAACTTAATCAGATGCAGGAGAGAAAATATGGAGAGGGGAGAGGAAGGGAGGAGGGATGGAGGGAAGGCAAGATCGAGGGGAGGGGGCTGCACAAACAAGAGTCAGGGTCTTCTGAAATGGCGGAGAGTGAAAGATTAAACCTCTCTACTGATGGGGATGATGTTTGTGGGGTGCCGGTGTCAGGTCCTGTAAGGGGTTAAGGGTGCGTGTGTGTGTGTGTGTGCATTTCTGTTTGGGAGTGTGTGTGTGTGTGTGTGTGTTAAGCAGAAGGCAGAGATGATGGAGGCCTCTTCTTTGAGATATGTGAAGTGTTTCAGACAGGCAGAGCTCAGTGATTGGCTTCATCACAGCCAATCAAGTGACAGAGACCTGATGATCTACATCCGTGTTAGGCAACCCAGTGTAACAGGTGTCACAATGGTTACTAGGGCTGTTTATCGACACTTTTGTTTCCAGATTAATTAAATTCTGATTCACAAGCGTTCAATTTAAGTCAATTACAATGTTGGATTAGCTTTGATTCTATTCAATTTATTTTGGTATAGTTGAGTTACAATGTCCATTTTTCTTACAAATGAAATAAATTATGTCTCTATATATATACAGTATATATATATACTGTATATATATTCTGTAGTGTGGGTCATGCGTTCTCTTCAATGTCACTATAGGGCTCGCTTGCTTGAAAGTTTGAGAAACATTCTTGAAAATAACTGCGATTAAAAGGTGAAATGATTAGGTAATGATGAGGTTTTCCAAACACTTCCCCAGCTGCGATTTGTCAGAAACATCAATAGTCCCAAAACTTGCTATTGGTTGAGTCAGTGTCGCTAGCCTATGTCATGCCGGTCATGAAGGTTAAAACAATTCAACAGCAGTGTTTTGATAGCGTTTACACTTTTAGGGGATATCAACCTACTAATGGTCTACTCATAGATGGCGCTGCGTATTTTTATTATTTATTTATTCATTTATTCATAACACTGAAAAAATTGCACACTTGATCTTTAAGTTCTGCTCAGTGCGTTACCCTAAATGGGTCCTTGAAACATCAAGTATAAAATGTTAATTTGCATGGAAAAATATCTGTTAAGCTACAGACTGTGCAACACCTGCTTATTTTTGTTGCTTTTCTGCATAAAAAGAAACAGTGAATGTAGCTTTTTTTGTTGCATGAATCATAAACCCTTTTTTTCATATATATAAACAAAAGCCTTTGAGGTTTGACCAGCTCTGCTTTGGTCGTTTAATCATAGTTGTGTGACAGCGTAACGTTGGCATGGAGGTAAACGTTTTCTGCCCGGTTTGTGGTCGAGCAGCGTTTTTCTCTCTCTCTGTCTCTGATCCTGCTGGGATCTGTGGCCTCACCATTTCCGATAAAACCTGATAAATAAACATGTGCCCTGATCTCCCTGAGGTCCTCCACCCTCTCTCCAGAGTCCACCCATTCCACACACACTTCCTCCCTTCACAATTAGCCCACAATAAAACACACTTTTCTCTTAATAAAGAGATGCTTTTTAACATACTCTCACCCACCACGGTCTTCCTCTTCTGCTCAGCAGTGATGAGTGACCGTGGAGAGAAGAAACACAGCTTTAGTAGGCCTATCTCGTCTTACCATTCCCAGACAAACAATAGAGCAGAAGACAAAAAGAATTACAAATACAATTAAGTAAAAAAATAAAAATAATTAACGTATAGGCTACAAAGAGTCATGAGCATTTCCAGTCAACTCTGACTTCCTGATGGCTTTGATAAGATTAGTGGCTTTCTTAAACAGGATGTGAGAGGGCTGCTTTTTAAAAACATGCTCTATGGACAGAGAATGCTTGCATAACCGTACGTCTCCGCATAGACTTTCTTCATTCCCAGACAAACAATAGAGCAGAAGACAAAAAGAATTACAAATACAATTAAGTAAAAAAAAAAAAAATTAACGTATAGGCTACAAAGAGTCATGAGCATTTCCAGTCAACTCTGACTTCCTGATGGCTTTGATAAGATTAGTGGCTTTCTTAAACAGGATGTGAGAGGGCTGCTTTTTAAAAACATGCTCTATGGACAGAGAATGCTTGCATAACCGTACGTCTCCGCATAGACTTTCTCACAAAAGTGAAACTTTCTCTCAGTATAGCTCAGGGAGTTTATCAAAGTGACAGAATAAAGAAGATTTAACATCAGCCATATTAAAAAGACATGCAGCGGTTCAATATTTAAAAAGCCCATTTACTACGACAGAAGTGCTTTTTCATTCAAGAGCATATGGCTACGGTACCTGTTTATAGTCTTATCGCTTTTCTTTCTGTGTGTGGGGGGAAAAGGAGAGACAAAAAAGGAGATATTTTGAAAAGACATTGAAGAATCATTCAATTAACAGCGGCATGATGTAAAATAATTACTTAACTTGCCTCCCGTAATGAGTATTTCTAATTAGCCATACATTTGTTTTGTGAAAACTCCAAACTACAGGCTGCGGTTGTGAAGAGCTGGTAAGTATGCTGAAGTAGCGGCATATTTTTCTTTCCTGTGCTGTCTGTCTTACGTTGAGTACAATTCGGGACCGATGTATGCACACATGCAGCATTAAACACTGAGTCACATCTCTCTCTCTCTCTCTTTCTCTCTTTTCTCCTTTTTTCTCTTTTATTTTAATTAGCCATGCAACAATTAAAAGATTCACAAACTAAATTGAACCTTGTCTCCCTCTCCTCTCGACTCGATTTCAGCACCTGTCAAAACAACACCCCTTGTTGGAGTCATTATGCAAAACTCATACGCACAAAACCAGCATGTGCGAGAAGAAAACAGCAATTATTTCTGATATTCACTTATTTGGGGGTTACATTGACATTTAAGTTTTCCACAAAGGTAATCTTTGTTCGCCGCGGCTGAGAGGTAGAGAGGGTGTCGAGAGAAAACAGACTGTCACCTTCAGACAGTCAAATAAGTGATTGTGATACAGCTTCATATCGCATTTAGCCAGGTCCTCTTTGGTGTCCTTAAAGGGATAGTTCACCCCCAAATTATGACTTTTTTTCTTCTGTAAAACACGGAAGATGATATTTTGAAAAATGTGTTTTGTCCACACGTTAAGAAGCGAACAGTGCAGGTTTGATCATTCAGAACGTTCTTCAGCATATATTTGTGTGTGTGTGTGTGTGTTCTACAGAAAGCAAACAGGTTTGAAACGACATGAGGGGGAGTAAATTATGACATAATTTACATTTCTGGGTCAGCTATCTCTTTAAAAGTTCAGAGCTTGATACAACAGTGGCAGTTTTGGTGGAGGTCTGTAGCGTTCAGTCCTAACAATGGAGGCCTGATTTTTATTTTAATAATTTCTGGTAGTATCCATCAGCATTGTCCCAGAGTTGCTGTCCTGAGCAGAAGGAAAGATGATGTAAGGTTTGGATGATGGCCCTTTTGCCCATCGCCACACTGCGTTCATTGTTTTTCGGCTTTTCTGTGCTGAGGTGTAGTCATGCGTGACGGCTGGTTCGAACACGACTCGCTCAGTCTTGCCACGAAGACACATCCCTGTGTTTCTGATGGGACTGCCAAAAGATCTTTAGGTCAGACAGGGTTAAATTATTCTTATTCAGCCTTTAGTGTCTACTACCTCATGCACAATTGAAATTTCTCCATAGTTGTGGGCAGAAACCACAAGGGACATTTTTAGAGATGAATCGTCACGTGTTGACCTTTAGTGAAGTATGTTTTACGCTACTTTAGCCTTCATCGCCGGTCACTTGACTTTGTTTCTTTCTTTGTTTGCGAGCGAGGTGAACAGCGTAGCACTTTTCTTTGTAGCTATCCCAATTTTTATGCACAGACCCCCTCTAGCCCACCTCTACAATTTAACAAATGCTCACAGTTATCCATCTTTTTTCCCCTCTCACAGTCTGAGATCTACAGGCAGGAGGCTCGACACGCTGTGACTACCATTGTACCTCTCTCGCACACGCATATACACACACATACAGAGCACATCTGCTGGTCTTCGGGATAATGCTGCACATGTTTAACATAAAGGGAGGCTTTGAGCTTCAGGCCGGCTCTGGATGATGATGAGGATGAGGATGCAGCAGGCCAGGACAATGAACTGTGGGAATTCTTTGGTCTCCCACTGATCTTCCCTCCCCTGGCATCCCAACAAGCCTGTCAGACACACAGGATAAAAGCAGCAGCATTTTTCTCTCTGCTCATCCTTTCAAGGGCTCATACTGATCTGTAGAGATGAGCTGAAAGCTGAACTACCTGTTGAAATGTTCTCTTAAGATGCTCTCAATGACATATTGTGTGAGACAGACAGAGACTGAGAGAGTTTTGCGGGCTGAGCTAACAGACGGTAGCTGTGTAGAGAGGAAGGCGACGCAACCCGTGTGTATTTGTAACTGTAACAATTTGTCTGTGGTGGCTTCGCAACCTATGAACTAGGTATAATTAGGTCACTTACTGTCTAACCACAAATAAGAAAACAACCTGCATCATGCAGTGAGCTGTTTGCTGGATGAGAACGAGTTTGTCCTTTCAGGCTGCATGCGTTTCTTCTGTTTGATTCAGTTTTGGTCTTGTGCTGGGAACCTTTGCTTAATGCCTCATTACAGCCACTAATAATCCAGTTCAGTCAAAGAGCATCGGGAGGAAGAAAAACAAGCCACGTTTTATTGGATTAATTAGAACTATTCTGAAGACCACCTGCAACCGACTAAACACGGGCAGAGAAAGAGAGAGAGACAGACAGATCGGACCTCGCTGATAAACACGCAATGATTTTAACGATCGCTATCGGTTTATGATTTTGTTGTTGTGCATTTCTGGCCATATTCCCATAGGTGCATAACATGGATTGTTGTTTCCATCCATTAAATATGCAGCATATGGCAGCCATTTTCAAACACCAAAGAGTTCATTCCTTTTTGTTTTATACGGGGGCCGCTAATGATTTGGAGGAAATAAAAATGACTTTTGCACTTTCTGTAAATAATGATTGATTTATCAATAACGATGACCTCTTTCATAATTAATTAATCAGCTACTGCATAGTAATTAGTCAATGGATTTTGGTCGATAAAGCTTCACAATAACAGAGCAGCTAATGGCCTTGCAATCTATATTTTTATTTTCATTTCAACTCGTGAATACTTTGACTTCAGTTTGTTTTACTTGTCAATGCCTTCTCCCCCCTCTAAACCACAGTTTTCTGTAAATGTACACATACTTTTCACAAACAAGGATGCAGAAGGACACCAAAATTGTTATATCAAGACGCAAAGCCCGAAAGAGCCAGATCTGCTCTCTGTTATTTGATTTAGGGCTTGAACATGCTGTGCAATCTAGAACGTTTAAGGATTAGATGGGTTTTATGTCCTCTTTGAGGTTAGCTGTACACTTAAAAACTCTTTGTTCAGAGTCTGTCCAAGGCTAAAGTTTACTTGTGTGTGTGTGTGCGTGCATGTGTGTGTGTATGTATATGTGTTTTATATGGAACCTTGATTCTGCCCTACATGTTGATTTGCAAGAAGCCACTAGAGGACCAGCTCAAGGACGCGAACGCACACAGGTACCTCAAGTTTAATGTAATATTTTGTCGCTACAGAGGCCTTAATTTAGTCGTGTTCACCTTGACGTTCCAAAATCAAAGTCTGGCCCTCCCGAAAGCTATCTAACTGCCAGATAATGCAAAACATTTTCATGCACTTTGCAATTCTTACTGCAGGCTCTATCAGAAACCACAATCAGTTCAAATATCTTAGATGCACCTTTGTTTAACGTCAATGCATCACATTTGCCACTTGAATCACACTTGTCACAAAGTGCACTGGTGTGTTTGCATTTCTCATGGTGATATATAGATCATGCTATATGCTCATAACATAAATCACACTGTGTACTCTCTGGTGTTGAAACCATGGCCCAACTTGACAAAGCAAAGATAAGAAGAGAAGGACAGCATTCTGATTTTGCCATGTGCACCCTCTAATTAAGATGTGGTTTGCAGAGCTTGAAAAAGGAACAGAATGTGATGTAAAGTGAGGTAAAGATAAGACAAAAATCCGGTTGTTTTGCCATGTTGCTTGAAAGGCTCAGTATTAACCACAGACTGTAAAGCTGCATGCCACTGGGCCCTGTGTGACAGTGCACTAAAGGAAGTCTCAGTGGCTTTTCAAGAGACACGGCGGCGGTGCACGCGTTAATTAGAGCACGCTGCTGCTGTTACGCTACGTGTGACAGGTAGTATCAGGCCGCTGAGACTCGATCGTTTCGTCTAGCTCTTGGCTAACCCAGCTGCCCCAGCCTGAAGAGAGCGAGAGGGAGAGAGGAGGGGGAAGAGGGAGACAGGGGTCTGGGACAAGGAGCCACCACCGTGTTTGCTGTCAGGCCTACATGCTGTGGGCCACGACTCAATGGCACTGATCCAAATAGGTGAGGCATTAGCATTTCTAACAGAGGAAGGATAGGCACTGAAACTTTGCAGGGCATCCTACAAATGCAGATAACAGAGACATTAATCGCTGAAGAAATGTATTGAAAGGCAGAATTATTGAAATCTTAAATGTGCTGTAGATGTATGAAGTGGAGTGTTTTAAATTTGCTTCTAGGTATAGCTATAAATTAACAACCACATGAAAACGTGAAGAAGCGAATTGCGCACAGCATTTTTTTCAGCTTTCTTCTGAATTAAAATGACAGGGTATGCATTTTGACAAAATGCCCCCCACCCCCCGCCCCCAAATGTTTTTGCTGCTCTGCAAATTTGGTTCAGAGGCATTTTCAGATATGCATTAAGCATGGCGATGTTTAAGAGCAGATGTATTTAGATTTTAATGACTTTGTTTCGTTTGAGATAAGGCTTTTGGCTTGGAGTTTCTGCTAATTATACTGTGGAAAATATGCACTTTACTGATAATTGTTCCGTAGTGATGCCGCTCTTAAAGTATTCCCAGTATCAAATTTATTTATTAATGTATTCATTTCTTAATTTATTTATAGATGCTCTTTAAAATATTGCAGACTGTGTGTGTTATTGTTTGTGGGTGTATTTTGTGTCAGGCGTTTTCATTCACATATGAACTTAATACTTTGCCTCTGCAGAAGTGAGTGTTTCTCTGTGTGTGAGAGTGTGGAACACCTCTTTAACCATATGAAATGTCCTTTTTAATCAGAAAAAAAAATGAAATGACTTGGGAGCAAGGAAGGCATATTAATGCACTTCATTTGCATACAGTCGTCAGGCGAGGCTATGTTCAAAAACAAACTGGATTTGTCAGTTCATTTCACATTGTTCCTTTGTCTATCTGCCTTTGTTATATGGTAAAGATAAAGAAGGAAATCAAATTGAAGAAAAGGGCAAGCAGTTATCTCTCCAAATGAGCAACTGCTCATCATGCCTCGCTTAAATCATAGATTTCTATTGCAGAAGGCATGCTAGCCACATTCAAAAAGGGCCTCGTCTGATATCTGCCAGGATTTGCTGCGATGTCGACAAAAGCAATTTGAACAACTCGCTACCCAAAGAAACGCCAAAGTCATAAGGCATCGCACTAAACCCAAACATCACCCAGCACTTTTAGGCCTTTGTCTGAGGACTGTTGCTTTAATTAGATGACCTGGCAGAGCGAACCGTCCGTGATTTATATTTGTCTCGCATTTACTCCTGTATTACATTTTGCTGAATATCAGAAATCCTCACAGAACTGCTTAGCCATGTATAATTTGCAGTGCACGTGCTTACACGCGTGAGTGTGTTTATAACACACCCAGTCTTTAAATACATAATACACCTACAGTTTATTGTTCGCATCCAGATTCCAGCCTTTTTTTTTCTTTTAAATTTCTCAGAGTTATAGCTCTGGACAAAAGAGGAATGGCATTCAGCAGCAGCCCACGGTGTGTTTAGAAGCGACTGGAAGTGGCCTCAGTGTTTTTATTCATGTTGGAGAGATAAGACTTCAACCGACATGGCGTAGGAAGAGCAAATAGCTAAAGAACAGGCGGCCCTTATTAGAGTTCTTATGAGAGCATCAGCAAATATGTGCTCCAAGCCCACTGCCTTCTACTGAAGACTGAGTGTGTGTGTGTGTGTGTGCTGGTTTGTTAGCCTTTGTGCATTTTTCTCCAGAAATGCGCTTTTTTGTACCAGACCAGTAGGTTCCTTCAACTGGTTGTCGGAATTGCTGCTGCCTGTCAACAAAGAAATCAGTTATTTGTTTTCCTGTGCATTGGGTCATGTGAAAACCATGTACAGGAGCTGTCATACTGCCATGAGAAAAAGTGAAATATAATGTGTCAGCAGCTCAGGTGCTGAGTCATTAGGTAGTCCCTCTCTAATAAGTAAACTGGGTCAATCTGCACCATTTAAAAGGTTTATTAATGACCAAAGGGTGTGGGTTCCTGGCCCAGAACACTTTACCCTTCCTCAGGCGATGAGTGTGTGAGAGACAAACCAGCATGTGTTTCCAAATAATGTGTAGAGAAGAGAAAGCTCTCATCGCCATTATTCTGGACGCAGTTTCCTGAACACCTGCTCCTGCCATTGTCTTTGTTAAAATGACCACAGTGCATTTATTTCACATTCATAATCATGTGTTAAAGTGCATAGCCACTGTTACCAGGCAGCATACTAATCAGCTTAATGAGATATTATACTATATTTTGTTGACCAAAGCAAAATTCACTTCATTGTTTCTGAAGCTTGACCCTGTCAGTTGCAGGGGAATGCAGCAACATCATTATCCTTCCTTAAGATGGTGAGTAACATGCTAAATAAGCACAAGCTATCCAGATGACAACAGACAGTGCTCATGTATTTGTTTTAGGCTGACGGTTCATTGGGCCACTCTGTGGCCATTTTAAATGACTGGGAAGCCTCTGATACTTTGGGAACCCTTTCAATAACGCCAACTGTTGTTTTCTTTTCATCGGAAGCCATACGAGTGTGAGAGAACAGAGAGAGGGAAAAAAAGAAGGTGAACACAGAATGATTTGCATCAAACGTAATGTGCCTCTTAATGGAAAATTACGCCAAGACAAGTGTCGCAGCAGTGAGATAAGGGCTTGTGTTTGCTGGAGTAACCCCTTGGTTTTAAGTGCTATTGTTAATATCATAATTGTAGTATTGCGGTGGCTTCATGACAATACCATTGCTCCGTTTCATTAAGGCGTGTAATTGGAGGGATTCTGATAGGATGGGACCAAGTAGCTTAATTATGCAGCGCCTTGCCGTGTTTACTGGGTAATTATTGCCTCCAAAATTGTGTTACTGTTTGAGAAAAAGTTCTGAGAGTTGCAGCTTCTCTCCCCAAGTGTGAGAGTACATGTAGTACTTCATAAATCAGAGGGAGATGAACTCACTCTTTTTTTTCCTTCACACTTGTCACTGAAGTGCAGTCATCGTTGTTAACCATTTCCTCACACCATAGTCAGACTGCTGACACACAAAGGGGTACTCAAGAATGAACTGAATTAACTGCTGTATGGTGTGATTTCCTTAGCCAGACAATGCAGTATATAATCTGAGATGTAGATTCACACAAAAGACTATATCTACTGTTTTGTTTCCACCCCTACACCCACTTCAGCAAAAAATGAAATACCTTTGTGTTTGTGCTAATGCCTAAGACAGACTTGACACTGTGATGCTATTTAACTTGAAATATGACCTTCACCACACTATACAGTATTTCTAAAGGTCTAAGAGAAAAGGTCTTTATTTTTTATGAAATCTGAGAGCAGAGTGGGTGTTCTTCACAAGCAGTTCTCAGACAATGGTGAAGTTAAGATAGTCTGCTCTGACCTGTTCTGTTCAAATTATTGCACATTTACTCATATTGTGGATGTTTGTTACTATGTACGTGACGTTCCGCGTATCATTTTACTTTCATTGATATATTGTGCTGTATTTCCTGTTGATTGTGCACAGTGATAATACAATATGTTTACTAGTGATGCCTTAAGGCTATAAGGAGGTGTGTGTCGACTGCGTACCTGCTGTTCTATGCTTTTGAATAGTCTACTTAATGCCTGTTTTGTGTCTTTTGTCCTTTAGGATGGAGGACTCTAGTTTGTGCCTTGGTGTATCCTCGGTGGTCCCGGATGCTGACACCCATCTCAGCAATGCAGTACTTAATGGCCGCTACCCAATCAGTCAGAAACTTCATCAGCTGACTGCTCAGTTGGGTCATGCCTTTCCTGAATTACAGAGTCGCCAACAGATCCCAGAGGAAAAGGCAGCCACCCCGCTGGATGAGAAAACCCATGCTGCCTTAGCTAGTCAGCCAATCAGCAGTCAGATGGCCTTACTGGCCAACCAGCTTAACCGTGACATGGATGTGGGTGCCCTGAGTGGTCTCAATGGCCGTGTTGATTTGCAGCAATTTCTCAATGGGCAGAACTTGGGAATCATGTCCCAGATGAACGACATAGAAGATGATGCCCGCAAGAACCGCAAATACCCCTGTCCGCTATGTGGCAAGCGCTTCCGCTTCAACAGCATCCTTTCTCTTCATATGCGTACACACACTGGAGAGAAGCCCTTCAAATGTCCCTATTGTGACCACAGAGCTGCTCAAAAGGGTAACTTGAAGATCCACCTCCGCACCCATAAGCTGGGAAATCTTGGTAAGGGCCGTGGTCGCGTACGTGAGGAAAACCGGCTGCTTCATGAACTTGAAGAGAGGGCCATTCTACGTGATAAGCAAATGAGGAACAGCTTGCTGCAACCCTCTCAACCTCTTCCACCTCACGTGGGTATACAGGGTCACAACCAGCAACAGCCTAGCTCTGCCTGTGGCCTGCTCACTCCAACCAATATTGGTGGCTCGCCTGATGGACTGAGCCAGCCGTCTGCCTCACCTAAGCCTGCAGGTACCAACCTGCAAGATGAGCAAGCCCTCAACCCAGCCCAAGGATTTCGGTGCACTTTTTGTAAGGGTAAATTTAAGAAGCGTGAGGAGCTAGAGCGCCACATTCGCATTCTCCACAAGCCCTACAAATGTACCCTGTGTGAATTTGCTGCTTCCCAGGAGGAAGACCTCATCTCCCATGTGGAGAAAACCCACATCACAGCTGAATCAGCCCAGGGACAAGGAACAGGAGCTGGCAATGGAGAGAAGCCCAACAATGAATTTCGTTGTGAGGTTTGTGGCCAGGTTTTCAGTCAAGCTTGGTTTCTGAAAGGCCACATGCGGAAACACAAAGACTCCTTCGAGCATTGCTGCCAGATCTGTGGACGCCGTTTCAAGGAGCCCTGGTTCCTTAAGAATCACATGAAGGTGCATCTCAACAAGCTGGCTATCAAGAGCAAGCCCCCTGTTGGTGGAGGAGCTGGTGAAGATGGACCCTCTGTGAACAGCATGAGCAGCCTGGCTCAAGAAGCCCATGCCAACCTGTATTCACGTTACATTTCTTGTCTACGAAGTGGCTTCCTCACACCCGACAAGCAAGGCCTGGCTGAACAGCAGCACCAGATGCTGGCCAAGGCCGGTATAGCTATGAAGGAGAAGGAGATGCTTGGAAAGCTCCTGAGCCCAATGGTCAGCATAGGCCATGGCTTAGGGGAAAATGAAAAGCGCTCACTCTTGGGTTGCCTGAACCTGGTGCCCCCTCTGAAGTCAAGCTGTATGGAGCGCTTGCAAGCCGCAGCTAAGGTGGCAGAGATGGACCCCCTGAACAGCTATCAAGCCTGGCAAATCATGGCACGTGGAATGGCTATGGAACGCTCCTTCATGCCAAAAGAGCAGCACCATGAAGGGCATGGACAAGAAGATGAACTTGCCAGTGCAGCTGGGATTGTTCACTTTGGGAAAGACAAGCTTGATCACCCAACCTTAGGCTCTAGTGATGGTTCCAAGCAGAAGCAACACCCTGATGTCCTTCATGGAGTGAAGACAAGTGGAGGCATGATGCCCATGAAAGATGAGAGTGTAAGCTTTGATAGCCACCGTGAGTTCTTGCCTCACCATGGGGGTCTGGGCCTGGGCCAAGGGCTTGAGTACAGCCTGGCTGGCCTGAAAGAGAAAGCGACTGAATGTCCCGACTGCGGCAGAGTTTTTAGAACCTACCACCAGATGGTGGTCCACTCCCGGGTACACAACAAGGACCGTCGAACCCTAGAGGACAGCTCCCAGCATGGTCTGGATGAAAGGCGGGGCTCAGCTAGCGACCCTGAATCTCAGTCCATCAGCCGATCGACCACCCCAGGCTCCTCCAATGTGACGGAAGAAAGCGGTGCTGGAGGCGGACACTCCCAAACGGGCAGTGTGCAGGATGACAGTCCCCGCCCTTCTTCTCCATCTTCAGGTAAGGAAAGTATCAGTCAACTTGAGTGACTTACAAGCAAATCTAGGAATTAAGGTATTTAAATATATATAAAGCCCATAGAATTGAACATATTGTATATATTTAATTGCCTTAATGCTTTTCGGTCAACTCTCTTGTCATTACAGTAATAAAACTTGTGTGATGCTCACAGGATTCAGTTCTGTTAAATCAGTACATTTAAATAGCAATTATCTAATGGAAGCTTTCCAAAGTAGCAGAATTACAACCCTAAGAGAGCAATTTCACAGTGGGTAAGAACAACTGAGGAAGAACCTGTGGGATGCAAATTGGTGAGATGGCCATATCGAGGGGTTTAGATCCATACATAGCTCTAGCATGCTAGTTGTGTCTACCAAGGAGGTTTAGTGAGACACTGATCCCCAAGCCTCAGCACGATGCCTATATTCTCTGTGTAAATAAATGCTAAGGTCTTTCAGAATATGTGATAGTTGGCCTTTTAAAGCTTTCAAAGTTATCCGTCGACTTTAGAGATCGTTAACAATAGACAGCTAATGCAGTAAAGCCACCACTGAAACCAATGAAAAGGAAGTGAATACAGTTGCGCTCTGGTATTCTTCACAGTTAGTTCTTTCAGTTTACAGAAAATGGCTGATTGTGATGTTGTTGTTTGGTGGTGGGTAGGTGATCAAATGCGCTAGCAATGTAGCAGTGCCAACGTAAATATGAGCAGCATATTCAGTGCATAACTTTGACAAGTAATGTCACTGTTCAAATAGCCATCAAACACCCTTAGGAGGAGTTAGTGTCTTTATTTACTGTGAACTTAAACTAATTCATTAATGAGGTTTCTGTACTTTGGCTATCCTTTAGCATCCATTAAATTCTCTGTTAACTATGATCTATATAAAAACAACATCCATATTCCATTCTCACAATGGAAAGCCTATGTAGATGTACGGACATGTTACAAGTGATTAAAACATCCTGCTGCAAGGGAGAGGGACAGCAAACCCCGCCCCATCTGTGGAACTCAGAGCTTGTGAGATAAAATGTATGTTTAGTGGGATTAAGTGAAGCTGCAGCTAATGATTACAGAAGTTTTAAAGGTAACTTTCTCATTCCTTGGGGTGGTACACCACTGTTAAGCAGCCTGGCTTAATTAGGTCACGTCTATGTGATAATCAGTTAGCTTAAGCTAAACAAGACACTAATTAAAGATATACATATAAAGCAGGTCAAAAAAATGAACTTCATTTGCTGGGTAAAATGTGCTTTTAAGTCATCAAAAAAAAGAAAAAAAAGTGGCTTAGCTTAAGGCTCTAAGCAACTTAATTTCAACAGCAAAGAAGAAATTGTTTATTTATTCCCAGTCCTTATCACCCTCATGTAGTGAGATGAGTTTGAACATGCAGTGGGCTATGTTTATTTTAATCTAAGGAATAATAACAGACAACCCCCACCCCAATTAGGAATTAATGAAAATGAGAAGAAGATAAAACCTATTTTCTTTACAGAGACTATTAAACCTAAACACTCCTCAACAGAAAGGAGGGTATGTTACGGAAGTAATTATCCAGTGAATTTTAATGCAGGAAGTTTTCTTTATTTTGCATCTCTTTTACTACTACTTTGAGATTTAGCTCATGGCATTTTATAAACACTTCTCAAGCTTTTGTTAGATTGGCAGGGTATTTGGAATTAAAGTGATTAGTGTTTAATAATAAAAAATGTTAAGCACTAACTGAATCATGGGACAGAGAATGAAAATACAATTTATTTATTGATTCTTTGGCAGTCTCATAGCTTTTATTGTACACAAGTAGACCAGTTTTAATAAACACAAATCTGAAAAATTGGTTATGTGAAGTTTTGCCAATGTCACCATTACTTATTTTTTTTCTCTCCCTCTTTTACCATCTTACCATTTGCATGCTCTTTTGCTATAATCTATTCTCTCTCGTTCTGTCTGAGGTTTCTTCCAGCTTGTCTGATGGCATTTATGGACATTTTTGAAAACGTATTATTTAAAAAAAATTATAAATAATTACATAAATAGTAATATAATATATGTATGTATTTATTTATTTATTAATGATACAGATTCTCTGTTGGTTTTACATTTCATATATGGCCATATGTTTTGGATAATTTCATCTTGCTGAAAGATTAACGCTCACCCAAGTATTTTTAGCAGGCTGAAACAGGTTCCCTTGCAGAATTTCCCAATATTGTGGCCCATCCTCTGTTACTTATATTTTAACAAGACACTCAATGCCTACAGCAGTTTCACAGCATGATGCCATGCTACCATACTTCACTGTAGGTATGGGGGTTTTGAAGTGTGGGCAGTGTTACATTCATGCCTCACATATTGTTTTACATTTTTTGGCTGGAAATCTTGGCCAAGTCCAAACATCCTCTCACATGATTCTTGAGTCTGACTTCTTTTGTGCCCCCCTCCCAGATACAGTATGTGCCACCCAGAGGTAGCTAAGCTCATAATGTGAGTGATTGTTGAACCTACAGTATAATCAGTTTACAGCTTCTGAACTTTGTGGCCTGAAACTCTGTAGCTCTGTAGATTACATTCTGGTTTGCACAGTTTTCTAGCATCTGGGTGTTTTGATGTCACTTTTCTCATAATTTTACTTGTAATGCCCACTATATTTTTTCATATATATTCCCACTCCCTCCTTCCCTCCCGCCCCCTTCCCTGTGCGTGTGAGGTAGTGTCAAGGTAGAGTGTGATCACCAGCTGAAATCCCACGTCGCTGCCCAGCTCAGTTGGAGCAGGCAGGGAGCTCTCACTGTGCAGCGGGCATAATGCCAGCCCCCCTTCTTGTCTTAAGATTGACCTTCAGGTCTCTTTGCTTGCAAGTACAGGGAGGTGTGTGTGTTTATGGGGGAATGATGCCATAGTAAGGGGCAGGCAGTTTGGCAGATTCTCTGACATACTTATTTAAAAGTATGCATGCACATGCTCAGGGGGCTGTGCTTCAGGCCATGACACAAAACATGTACTTTACAAACCCTTACAAACTAAAGGTGCGATGTACAGGGAAGGAAGTGTTGCACTGTCTGTTTACCTACTGGTGCTTTAATGTTTAATGCAGCATATCTTTATTAGCCCAGCATTTGTATATATATTGTATATATTCTCATCAATATGATTTCATTTCTTTTAATTAGCAAGGATATAACAAGAAAATACATGTAATGGCCTGTTTATATATATATATATATATATATATATATATATATATATATATACACACACACACACACACACATACATATACGTATATACATATGTGCTTTTTGTTTTCATTTTGGGGGGAGGAAGGGTGTATGTTTATGTAAGTATGCAACAGGATGTGGCATGTCATACCTCTGTTTTACTTTTAATATCTTGCACGTTCCTCTACCCCAAAGAGAACAGACTTCCTTTATCATGTGTTGATTTTATTTTCTTTTTTCTTTACCCTCTCTTTAAGGTACGGCAGATTCATCTGCTGTCTCCCTTCAGCAAGCTCACCCAACCTCTAAACCACCTACCCACTGCAATTTTGAGTTAAACTTGAATTACAGTAATCAACAATAACATCTCAACTGTGAAAGAAGGTCGACACAATCGCTTTTGTCTTTGACACTGCACTTGTTTAAACACAGAGAGAGACAGATAAAAAGGGGAAAAAAAGTTGCCTCAGAAATGTCCTTTAAAGGCCTTTCTCCTCTCCTCTCAATAATCAACCTTAAATATGCTTCTTGTGCAATAGAATTTCCAGCCTCTGTACATCTCTTCCACATCTTTCCTTCTCTCTCTTTTTTTTTAGTTTATTACATTTTTCCCTATTCTCTTTTATTTCTTATTACCATTACAAGATTGGCTTGACTGAGGACGGGATCTATTGTTATTTCAGATTCCGCAGTCTGAATTGGGCTTCATAAACAAGGGGGGTTCATTCCTGATAGTGTTTCTGAATTCATTATTGTGGGACTTTGAGTGACAGCTGAGAGAGAGAGCGAGAGAGAGAGAGAGCAATGGAGAGAGAAAAGGAAGTATTTAACAGAAGTGTACAATGAATGGCAAAACACATCTCTCTCTCTCTCTCACACACACACGTCATATATATATATATATATATATATATATATAGATATCTTAATATTTACATAGCTTGACACTGAATATAGATTGACTGTAAAACAAATACTACAATCCGATGCTAATACTGATACTAAAAACTGAAACAGTGTTGTAAAACATACTCAAGTTTTATTTACAGCTTCAAAAAGCATTATTTTACGGTGTGTATTTATAAAGTTAGTACACTGACATTTCTCATATCAGGCCCTGTGTGGCACTCATGGTTGCTTATCAAGAATCATACTCCTCCCTTGTTTTTATTTCAAGACATTCTTGAACGCGATTCATGTACTACTAACTTGAGAAAACCAAGTGAAAAAGCATTTTGTCTTTCTACTGCCGGATCTCTGTTGCTTAAGGCTTCAAACCTGCCTTGTCTTTTTTCTCCAGTTGAGATCCCCCATGTCTAAATATTGTTAAGAGGAAGAGCATTTTAACATGGCAAGGATTATCAGTATATCCCCAGGTCTTTACAGCTTGCCACCGTTTTGGGCGAAACAGTTGCTCCATACAAATTGAAATTGGATTTGCCAATGGATGCCTTAGGTTATAAAGCATGGATATTCATCTAATTACACAATTACAAATTGGAGTAATTACATATGCAGACTTGCTGTACAATGTAATTGTGGTGTAATTAAAGTCGAAATAACCCAAACTGCTATGCAAAATGCACGACTATCCACAGAGACGCAGACCTGTTCATCCTTTCTGACCTATGGCATCAGTTTCATGCAGATGTTTATTATGTTACTTGTTCAATTTAGAGAAGGAGAAATGATGCTGCTCAAGTTCGGTCGAATTTAGTTTTTAGTTCGCAAACTACTGCATGTTTGAGTGGTCAAGAACTCAGTATATTTGAGATAGTACTTCTAAATGTCCACACATCTGATCTGAAGTCTGTTGTGACTGAAAATAAGTTGAAATGACATGAAATAGCTTTTATGAAACAAAAAGAGTATTCCTTATCATTAACGACATCTCTGTCATATCCTCTCAGTCCTCCTCCTCCTCCTCTCTCTGTCTTTAATTTTCTCTTTTGCTCTCCCAAATCTTTAAAACGAGGACAGACTACATTTCTCTCTCAAGTGCTAATTAGGAACTGTAGACCTTGGAAGAATTATGTCAGTGTTTATTCCTATCATTCACCTTCATTATAGTTCGCGCCCTCTGCCCTCTCACCCAGCATGCATTTCTCTCTTTTTTTTTCCACACTTCTCGTATTTTATTTGAATGTTGCATTCAGTCTTCCTATGCGTATTCTTAAGCTCTGTGTTCTTTCTCTTAAATCCGTCATCTCTTTTTGAAGTGTAATAATTAAAAAAACAAACGTCATGGTGTGTGAGAAAAATGTTATTATACTGCTTTATTTCAGTACAGTGGGTCAGGACTCTGGTGTCTTTAAATGATAAAAGTTCTATTCAACATGCTAATTGTCAGTGTGCTCTGTTGATTGACGTGTCTTAGATAAATGTAGACTTAGTATTTTTGTGCACGCTTGAACAATAAAAGGGCAATTTATTTCCCCTTAGCAGCAGCTCATTTGATTTCTCTGTTTCGCATGCTCACTTTTTCTCTCTTTCCCTTGTTATACTCTGGCTCGCCTTTTCTTGCCTTTTTCCTCCCTTTCTCTCAATTTGTAAATATTACCCATAGTGGGAATTAGCATTGCTTTTTTCCACTATATTTAAAATTCCAATTGTATTCCGAAGTGTATATGAAAGAGCTTCCGTGAGTGTCATCTCTCTGTGCTCACCGTACCCCTGTGAGGCTATCAACGGGCAGTCCTTATGAAACATTTATCAGTCTGTTTTATGTCTTAATGATCCTGTTAGGATTCCCCGCTTGGTTATGGAGACAACGGCGAGCTATGTACTGCTCCGAGAAAGAGAGAAAGAAAAGAAGAGAGAGAGAAAAAGAGAGAGAGGGTGCATAAGCCGCATGCAGTATACCAGATTTTAATTCCGTGTCTTTGCCAAAACATTGCTTACCTTTGCATACAAGCCTCCTTGGCAGGGCCACGCTTTTTCATCACTCTTCATTTTCTGTTTTATGTTTTTATAATTAAAACATAATATTTATCTTTCCCCAACAGAAGGCTGTCGTACTGGGGGAGGCAGAGAGTTTGAATATTAATATTTTAAATGCATCAATACGACGTCTTTCAGCCGACTGGAAAGGTGTCATCACTTTAAATGAGATAATGGGGTCTTGTATACTATTAAATGTACTTGTTAGAAGAAAAAAAAGAGCAATCTTGACTGAGGCATATGAACATATCATCATCAGGCTGCTGAGGAAAACAGGAAAGAAAAAAATAACTTTTCATTTCTTAAATTGAAGAGTTTTGAATTAGTACGCACTAAAGTAGATGCAAAGTGTCATTATTGACAATCGCATTTTTTACTGGAGAAAACGAAAAGTTTATTTGCTGAAAGGTTGGATGGTGCTGCGGTTTTTGTGAGCGGAGGGCGACAGCTGTCTTACTCTGTCAGAGCTGAATTCCTCTGGAATGAAACCGCCTCTCTCTCTCTCTCTCTCTCTCTCTCTCTCTCTCTCTCTCAAACCAGCGCATACAAATGGCATATCTGGGTGGGAGGGCGCTTTGTTTGAACAAGTTAACTTTGGCATGATTGGGGTGCCTCCCGTGTGAAAGAGCAAGTGAATACATTGACCTTTGTCTCATTAAATATGGAGGACCAGCCATATGATACCATGACAGAAGAATCCTCCTTCTCCATTCGCCTCCCCTTCTCACTGTCTCGCTGTCTCTTTCTCTCGTTTACCCGTCTTTCTCTCGCGCGGTTGCGTAAACACAAGTTACAGAGGTGTAAAGCAGGAACATTATGTAGATTAAAAGCAGTATTTAGAGAGAAAGACACATGTGTCAAAGTCCCAGCCATGCTGTGGCGGGATGGGGGGGCTTTACTGGCATTCATCATGCACTGATGAGTATCTCTCCCCTCGTCTTTCCCTCTCTCCCTCCTAACCCCATTGACAGGCCACATAAAAAAGCCTTTGTGTCAACATCACGGCACTGACATGAGGCAGATAATGACATGAAAAGTTTGCCTCTTCTTCTCCGCACCCCCCATTTTCATTTTAGCGATAGTTATCTTCTAATCAAAGGCGAAAGAAGGGTAAAAAAAAAAAAGAAAACTGGGCAAAAAAAGTCCATGGATTAAGATCTTCATTTTCTCTTTTTCTTTCTTTTTTTTTTAGCCTGTGCATTCCAATTGTTCTTAAAATATTTGGCAATGTCAATTAGTAAGTGAGCAGAGCTAGCTGATGAACACAATTTTCCACTAGACTGAGCACCCTATTGTTGTGGAGCGAGGAGCAGATTTCTGAGGTCATTATCATTCCCCGTTAGCCTGGCCCAGCTGCTCCTCTCGGCTTCAGCCAAACTCCACACCACGGCTCTGGTAGCACGCAGCAACAGGGGGCCTGGAGAGAGAGAGAGAGAGAGAGAGAGAGAGAGAGAGATGGAGGGAAAGACGGGAGGGCTGGCATGAGAGAGAAAGAGAGAGGTAGCATGCTAAAGAAAAAGTGTGGCTGCAATGAGACGAAGGGATGGTTGGGAGGGCCGAGACGAGCAAATGATGGTCAGATCATGCTAATAAAGCCTAAAGAGAAAGATTGAAAAAGACAGCTATGCCACGCGATGAAATTAGAGAGGAAGAAACAGGGATAAAGAACAAGAGAGCGAGGGAATGGAGAAACAGAAGGAAAGAAACACGGCGCTTGGAGGGAATTAAAAAATCAGTCATACCTCCATCCAGGCCCGACTCGGTCGAGGAGCGGGTTCCCGGTTAGCGCGAACTGCTGCTTCCTCTTCGCTGGCCGAAAGGGGAGAGCACGTTTCTGGAAGGCATTTAAGGATGGATGCTTGCCATGCACTGTGACTTGATTTTTGATAGCTCGCATCGCGGGTCTCGCACAAAGCGCAGCTGAATGAAAATCCCTGAACAGGTTGCGGTGTTTGAAAAATGAGGCGAAAAGCAGACACATTAAAGATTCCGCGTGACTGACCCTCGAGAGTTCGGCTTCCGTGTTTGGTATATTAGCAGGATGCTACGTCTACTCTCCTAATCCTAACAGGCCTGAGATATCAGACTCCGCTCTCTCGCCGTAAGTGGTGCCTTATGGCAGTGCAAGCTGCGGCGAAGCACTGGAATTATGGGTACATTACCACGTAAGGCTGAAAACACTGTCAAAAGCGGCGCGGGTGAATCCCGCATCCTTATGCGTACACCGTTTCGGAGTTTAGCCTTGAGCTGAAGGTACATAGAGTAATTGGTGCTGCGAGAGAATGTGTTTGTGAATTTCACTATTAATGGATATTAATTGACGGTGAAAGGAGGGGGTGTCTCTTGCAGAAGGAAAAAGGAATGCAAGAAATGTGCACTCGCAAATATTTCTTTATTTTGCTTATTTATTTTATTCCACAACCCAACCTGAAGCGGTCGCCATTAGGAGTGAGAGCTGGGGAGATTAATATGGCGGTTGCAGCATTTTGGAGGGACGGTAACGTTAATGGTCCCACTGGGTTTTTAATGAGTGTTGTGCCCCAAACAAAATGAGCTAATTAGTGTTATCATCCATATATCAGGCCATACGCATACACACTGATCTACGCACAAACACACACACACACACAGCATCATGCTGCTCCTCCATCATAGGAGAATCTGATCAGGGCTTTGTTGTGCCCTTACATTACAGGGCACTTCAATTCAAGAAATGACCCTGTCTTTAGAATCCTTCCCATTTTCTGCAATCACTTGTGATTGAGATGTAGTTGACTTATGGAATTATATAGAATTTAGATATTATCTTTATGTACCTTTTGTTGCTTTGACTTTTGCTACACAGAACGACTCAAATTCACATGTAATGTTTTGACACTCTGATACATACAGCCACAAACTGTAAAATTATAGCTCACACACAGGAAAATACGATCAGGTTTCCTTTTATGTCTCTCAGCGCAAACAGCCTAGATATTTGATATTGTTCTTAAAGTGCCTTAAATGTCTATAGGGATCATTCCTAAAGCTATTAAAAGAGTACAGGAGTGATGAACATATCTGTGAACGGAGGCAAAGAAACAAGAAAGAATGTAGGAAAGGACAGAATGAAATAAAGAAAATGAATGAGAAAGAAAGAGAGGTAGGTAGAATGGAAGGATGAATGGAAAAGCAATAAAGAAAGAAAATGAAAAGAAGAAAAGAACAGAAAACCGAGAAAAATCTAATTGAAATTTGAGAAATCAAAAGGAAGGAAAAATGAGGAAAGAATAAAGTAAGGAAGGTAGGAGAAAAAAGAATGTGAAGAAGTAAAGAAAAAATGAAGGAAAAGAATGACGAGTTAAGGAAGAAAGGATTACAATAAGGAAGAGAAAAAAAGAGCAAGAAAGATAAATAAATAAAACAACCAGCAAGAAGGAAAGAAATAAAGGAACAAAAAAACAAGGAAAGAAGGAAGGAAGAAAGAGAGAGAGGGAGAGAGGGAGAGAGGGAAGGAAAGAAAGAAAGAAAGAAAGAAAGAAAGAAAGAAAGAAAGAAAGAAAGAAAGAAAGAAAGAAAGAAAGAAAGAAAGAAAGAAAGAAAGAAAGAAAGAAAGAAAGAAAGAAAGAAAGAAAGAAAGAAAGAAAGAAAGAAAGAAAGAAAGAAAGAAAGAAAGAAAGAAAGAAAGAAAGAAAGAAAGAAAGAAAGAAAGAAAGAAAGAAAGAAAGAAAGAAAGAAAGAAAGAAAGAAAGAAAGAAAGAAAGAAACAGAAAAATGAGGGGGGGATTTTTTTTATAAAAGATCAGGAAAGGAAAGATTAAGTAAAATAACAAGGAAGGAAATAGTGAGGAGATAAAAAGTGAGGAAAGAAAAATAAGCAAGGAAAAAGACGAAGGAATGAAAATGGAAAAGAATAAGGAAAGAAGGAAGGAAGGAAGACAAATAAATAAGAATGCAAGACAAACAAAATAATATGAATAAGGAATGAATAAGGAAAAATAATGAGGAAAAAATAAAAAGGAAGTAAAACAATAAGAAAGAGAAGGAAGGAAGGAAGGAAGGAATTGAGAATAAATTATTGGACAAGGAAGAAAGAGAGGAAAGAAGAAAAAAGAATGGGAACGAGAAAGAAAGAATGTTTTGTTAGGGCAGAAGTGTTGTTAGCTCCAGCAGGCTGGTGTTTGTCATGTCTTTTCTTCAGATTTGAGCTCTCTTACTGACCTCCACTTTATTTCTCTGGCATTAAGCCTATTATAAAATCAATAAACAATTGTGCCTTTTTCCCCTTTAAATCTTTTTTCTCCTCTGTATATCCTCTGCAATCGGAGAGGAGAAACAGATATCAGACTTTTTTCTCTCTTTCACAGCTGTGGCGGCAGCAGGTATCGGTGATGTGACCTGTCTGTGAAAACACACTCAATTTAGTGCACACGCATTTTGATCTGTTTTGTCCTGTGTCATTATCCAGTTATGTCCAATCCTGCAGCGCTGCAGTGGCCTGAGCTTAACCTGAGACCGCTCCTATCTTAACCACATTCAACCATTACACTACTCCCGTGGCAGCTGCACGTCAGCGTATCTGCTGTCAAAATCCTCCTTTTTCATTTTTTTTGATCAAATCTGCATAAACAATGTGTGTTTTAAAAGGCCTGTTTGTTTTTTTGCGATTGATTGGGAATCAGTTTTACACCACAGCGTATGTGCCTCCTTCTCTCTCTACTCCTACTTTGTAGATTAGCACCCTGAGGCAAAGTTATGGAATGATCGAGGGCTTTTTAATTGTCACATTCTCAAAATGTAATAACCCTCCCGATAAAAATCAACAAACACTGAGTTTGACAGCTGATTCATACATTGTGCATCAAAAATAAAAGCCATTTACAGATTTTAATTCCCACTGTCAGTTTAAACTAAAGTGTCAAGCACAGCGGTAGGGATGACAATGTAAACCGCTTTTATTTCTTCAGCTTAAAAGAACTTTGAAATGAAAATGCCTGTAACAAGGCTACAGTCACATTGTTTTTCTCTCTTTCGCTTTTTTTTCTCTTCCTTCCTCTACTTTTTTTTTCTTAGGTCTCGTTCGAGTGCTGGTAATTATGGGTAATCATAAACAGCGGAGCTCCTGCTAATGAGCCTGTGTTGTATATTGGGTTCATACAGAGCCCCCTCTTCACTGCAACCAGTGTGGGTAGAAGAAGCAGCTCTTTGTTCTGCGTGTGGTGGTCCTTTTTCATTTTTTCCACCAATTTGAAACTGTGCCTTTACGTTATGTTTCATTTCTTATCTTTTTATTGTAAGCCTCTTTCTTTACTGTATCATACTTAGCATTGGATAGCAGATGGTTCCTTCTGGCTCCTCACTGGTCTTCATGTTTTCCTTGATAGAGGAGGTCATGAACTCTCTATTTTGTTGTTTTGCATATTCATCTCTTAGCATTTGCATTAGAGAGTAAAGTTCAATTTTCTAGTTGATCTACGCTGCTAATGCTAACTTTGTAATCACAGCACTCATAGTGTTATCTGTTTAAAACTGACATATTGGGTATAAAGGTGATTGAAATTGTTTTGGTCACTATCCTTCATCTTAAGCAGTTTCTGGGCCAAACTGAGATGATTAAAAACAATCCAGCACCTCTAACCCTATTTGCGTAGCCCTTGTCACCCTCTTCAGAACTCCTACTGTAAGTTTCACTAAGAGAGCGTTTTCGCTTTCTCACTCTTATTCTCTTTCCTTTCGTCTCTATCAGTCTCACTGCTGTTCCTGTATTTCCACTGGGAGAAACATTGACCTCATTTGTGAGGACAATAACCCCCTTGACTTTGGGGATTAAGACATGAAACCTTTGTGGATTAATTAGGTTTGGAGTTGAATTCATTTTGCTGCTCGGGAATACAACAAGAAGGAGAGAGAGAGAACTGGAGAGATTAAAAAGGGAGAAGAAAATAATACTAGGCAACGCGAAAGTTCAATTGTTCGTACTACATAGGGAACTAGTCTGATTCCCCCTCAGTACATGATTTTTTTTTTTATTGGTTTGACCGAATGCAGCTTGCCACAAAGGATGCAGTTTGCTCGCAGACTCCCGCAGTCTCGGTAACGGCGCTTCACGCACAGCAAGCTAGAAGTGGCAGCATCGAGCATGCCACAGGATTCACATTGTTTTAGTTGTCTTGGAAACAAAGCTTGGTGTTTGTTTGTGTAAGATCTACCCCAATTGCAATTTAGATGGTTAACACCTATTGTTTTTGTTAAGAACATATGTTACTTGAGTTTAACTTTCATGTGAAAATAGCTGTTAGCACAGTTTGTTTGCAAACTAACAAACACTCTTAATTCACGGTAGAGGAACTAAAGAACAGTGCAAAACCTTGCATCTGTGATTTTCCTGCTCTCTACTAAACATGAGGGAGCACATGGGCATCATTAACCTCACACCTTCACAATCATTTAGACTTGCTTTCGTGTTTACCAAGGTCGTCGGGATTTTACTTTTCATCCTATTTTAGATTTCCTTTCCTTTCCTTTCCTATTTTTGCTGTCTGTTCAGAATTCGTCCAAAAAATAAATATAGTAGGTAACACTTTATTTTAAGGTGTCCTTGTTATGCATGTTACTTGTACTTACTATAATGACAGCAATTAATTATGCAGAATTACATGCAAGTAACCCTAAACCAAATCCTAATCCTAACCCTAACCATATAGTAAGTACATGTAGTTAATTAATATTACTCAGTACTTAAATGTATAATTACACTGTAACAAGGACACCTTAAAATAAAGTGTAACCCAATATTTTAATTATTTATAAAAAAAAAAATTATCAGTTTTTTGTTTTATTTAATTTTTCTCCTCCCACATACATTGAAAGTCAATGGGGTTCAGTGTTGTTTTGGATTTGACTCTCATTGTACGGACAAAAGCAGTTCTTCTTTTGTGTTCCACAGAACAAAGAAAGTCAAACAGGTTTGGAACGATATGAGGGTGAGTAAACGCAACACAATTTTTAGGTGAACTATCTCTTTAAACAAGTTTCCTGTATGTTGTTATATTGCTAAAGGTGCTCGTATCAGTCTGCATTTGGCTTCCATCACATGTCCCTTCATTCTCTCCAAAGCGCATAATATCCTTTTTACGATTCAGCAAACTTTTCCCTGGGGATTCTCACTCGAGACGTTATGGAAAAGATGTGATGTTGTGAACAGACTCTGGGCATTGTGACAGATTTGACATATTACAGATAACAAAATAAGAAAAAAACAATATTAGCTTGTGATTTAGTACCACAGGCTTAGAGATTCATTCGACACCACTCAGGCCTCGTACGTGCAAAGTTGTGCCGTCGTTCCCATCAGGACGCAGGTTTAGCACTGGTTTTGCGTGTGCGCTCCCTCAGCATGGCTAAACCGTGGCTGAGCCCCTGCGAGCCCCTCACTGGGGACGGATCGCCCAAATGCCACCTCTCCTGGCTCCGGGTGCAGGTGAGGTGTAATCTTGCCACTGAAGCACTTCCTCTGCCAGAAACAGGTATTTCCTGTAAGACTCAGAGATGGGGATTCAGGAAAGAATGTCAAAGCTGGTTTTCTCTCGTTTCGTCTTCATCTCTGCCTCTCTGATCCTCACATTTCATGGGTATCTAACGAGGCTCAAGAAGACCAGTTTAGTCTATTGTGGTGCAGAACAAGAAGAAGAGGGGATGAAGAGGAGCAACTTGAACTTTAGAAAGAGAAAAAGTTTGGAGGACATTTCTGGATTATGTTCATGAGACACAAGCTGCTCGCAGTCTGAACATGGCATTATGTCAATGCATGTCTATTTCCATAAAGTTTATTTTTACACCCTGCAAGGCTCAGCACAGTAAGACACCAGCACCATCAACAACTAAATGGATATAGGCAGGAATCTTAAGTCGACGCATCCTCATTCCAAATATCTCTGACAGCTTGTATTGTGAAAAACCCGTTCTTCTGCACACGGCGCTTGAGAGAGCACCGTCCCGACGTCAAATCTCCATCCTCTTCGCACGAGACACGATAATGAATCATTGCCGAAAGGTTGCCTAAACGTAGCTAACAGTGTTGAAAAGTATGGCGTGCCGTTAGCGCTAACAGACAGGCTTTTCTTATCTCATGCTTACTGTAGCGATAAGTTGAACATCTGATGGCTCTCTGTGATGCAGCGTGGCGGACAGGTGAGATGCGTGAGCGAGCGACACTTTGGAGACGCGTGTTCACACCATGTCACCGTTCTCCATCTGCAAGCCTTCAGAAAAATTTCCCTTTAGTGTGTCTCTGCCAAGCTCACACACTCACAAGAGCTGCCGCACATTCTGCTTTCATTTATCAGCCACTGTTCACTAGTATTGTTTCTCACTTACACGGCGAGACAAATATCAGTGTTTAGTTAAGAATTCACTGTAGAAACATCAAACAGCCGTTATCTAACTTTGAATATTTGTCGGCTCCGTTTGAATAGCTCTTTTTTTAATATTTCATTTAATTGCAATTTCAAACGAAGCAATATGGAAACATTAAATTAAATCGTAATGAATTCCATTATACTGATAGTTGCACAAGAGATCTAATCTTACAGCCACGTCTACATCAGCTTTATGGCCGTATTCTCTCTCAGACCTTCAATGTGTCTGCTTCTCGAGCAGGTTCACCCTCTTGAAACACTAAACCTTGAGAGCAGGTCGGAGAAAGCGATAGCATCGCCATCAGACTTTCTCTATGAAGTATTATCCCTTTAAAAGCAGGACACACTTGGTGGGCTTTTTGGAGGAGCTTTGCAGAAACAGACGGTCTCCCACTGCAGAGTGGGTTGAGGTCCAGGGAGCACCATGAGTTTTTTTGCGTCGTATCCCCATCTCTTTGGAAACCAGAAAGCAGTAGAGTGCCATCTTTCCCCCCTACAGAGCTTCCAGAGAATCTCGCCACAATCTTCCCCTCAAACACTTTGTTTGTCTAACCCCTTCGGTGTCTCTGACAGAAATAGCCCACAGAGTCCTCATTCCTCCCGCCATACACACATATGTAATGTCTCTCGCTCTCAGTGTAATTTTTTCATGTATCTCATTCTGTTTATCTGGCCCTAGCACAACCTTTTCATGAAATTATCTCCTAATGATGAGTGAAAAAAGGTATGTTAATGCATGCACAGCTCTTTTTGCAGTGCTCTGAATCCAGCACTTAGTCATGTTTCTGTTACAGGAGTAGTGGAGACTTTGCATGGTTGTAACACATGCGGTCAGCTGTAAAATCGTGCATGACCACTGACCAAATTCAACATTTCACTTCTTGGTTATAATTTGATTTGTTCAGATTAATAACTAAAGTCATTTAATAAGATAAATGACTGAACCGGTATTGTTTAAATCAGAAGATACTCTCCGGTTTAAGTTGATATATAACATACTCCAACAGTTTCAACCATTTGTTTTTAGTTGACATGACATGATTTATATATACAGTTGTATATCTATCTATCTATCTATCTATCTATCTATCTATCTATCTATCTATCTATCTATCTATATCTATATCTATATATATATATCTATATATCTATATATACATATATATCTATATATATATATATATATATAT